>NW_022437008.1:7300475-7401298 GCF_009761245.1 Sapajus apella
CAAAGGCCCTGGCTTCCGTGACTAGAAAGTTCTAGGTCTCAATTGGCCTGCTTTATGATTTTTTGCTAGAAAGCTATGGATGAAGGAGACTAATAGGCCAGAGCCTAGAGTTCTTGGAGGTGGAGGCCGTGCCTGTCTGCAGGATCTGTGCTGTAGAGCCCGCTCCGGGGCTCTGAGCATTACTGCCTTGCAGAGCCTGGAGCCGGAAAGGGCACCCCTTGTGACTGGAAGGGGGATGGCGAAACTGGGAGGTTTTATTCAAGAGCAGATCCAGGAGCTATACCATGGAGCGTAAGGGAGGCACCTTGGGGCCACAAGGCACAGGGTTAGAGGCTTAGGCCAGAAAGAAAACGGGAAAAATTTCAGAATCAGGGCAGAACACAGGGCCAGGATACGCGTCCTGGACTCCCCAAGGTGATGAGCCAGAACTGACCCCTTCCATAAAGTGCAGGGCTGGAAAGGCTGCTCTGTACAAAAGGGATGTGGAAAGCTGATCCAAAAAATGTAGTAGTGAGGCCGATGCAGTGGCTCACGCCTGTAATCCCAGCACTGTGGGAGGCTGAGGCGGGTGGATCACTTGAGGTCAGGAGTTCAAGACCAGCCTGGGCAACATGGCAAAACCCATCTCTACAAAAAATACAAAAATCAGCCGGGAGTGGTGGCACATGCCTGTAGTCCCAGCTACTTGGGAGACAGAGGTAGAAGGATCTTGCTTGAGCCCAGGTGGTAGAGGTTGCCGTGAGCCAAGATCATGTCACTACACTCTAGCTTGGGCAACAGAGCAAGATTCAGTCTCAAAAAAAAAAAAAAGAAAGAAAAAGTGCTAGTGAAGCTTGCTATCCACCTGAGGCAATGATAGGAAAAAGATGAGTGTGGATGTAAATGTACATCATCCAGTAGTTCTAAAACTCCAAATTCAGAAATTAACATAAAAATGTATATACAGCCATGGCTGGGTATGGTAGCTCACACCTGTAATACCAGCCCTTTGGGAGGCTGAGGTGGGCAGATCACGTGGTCAGAAGTTCGAGGTTTCAGTATGGTGAAACCCTATTGAAAATGCAAAAATCAGCCATGCTTGATGGCACATTCCTGGGGTCCCAGCTACTTGGGAAGCTGATGCAGGAGAATCACTTGAACCCGGAAGACTAGAGATATTAGAACAATTTGTAAAAGACTACATAATAATAAGTAAAATAAGAAGGTAGAAAAGGGAGTGGAAGACATAATAAAAATATTATTTTAAAATAGCAAGTAGATTTCAAAAGAAATCAAAGAGTCCTTAAAAAAATAATCACTGCAGTAGAAAATAGAAGCTCAATGAATGGGTTATATGGCAAATCGGTCACCGCTCAGAGGCCAATAAGAAAAATATAAAGCATATCTGAGGAAATTTCATGAAATGCAGCACAGAGATATGAAAACAAGGAAAATATGAGAGTCTAATATTCTTGGAGCTATGAATGAGAAGGGCCAAGAAGGGCTAACACACATATAATAGGAATTGTAGAAGGTGAAAACTGGAAAAACCTCAAAACCTAATTAATGGTTGAGAAATTTCTAGAACTAGGGAAAGAAATCCTCACGTTGAACATGCACACTGAGTCCTAAGAAGGATGAATTGAGAACAAACACACTGGAGTAAAACTAAAGACCGTTGACAATTAGCCAGGCATGGTGGCACACACCTGTGGTCCCAGCTACTTTGGAGGCTGAGGTAGGAGGATCTCTTGAGCCCAGTAGGTGGAGGCTGCAGTGAGCTATGATTGTGCCACTGCACTCCAGCCTGGGTGACAGAGCAAGACCTTGTCAATACATAAATAAACAATTTTTTTGAAAATATTAAAGACAAAAATTTATCTTGAAAATACCAGAAAGAGGGGCCGGGCGCGGTGGCTCAAGCCTGTAATCCCAGCACTTTGGGAGGCCGAGGCGGGTGGATCACGAGGTCAAGAGACCGAGACCATCCTGGTCAACATGGTGAAACCCCGTCTCTACTAAAAATACAAAAAATCAGCTGGGCATGGTGGCGCATGCCTGTAGTCCCAGCTACTCGGGAGTCTGAGGCAGGAGAATTGCCTGAACCCAGGAGGTGTAGGTTGCGGTGAGCTGAGATCGTGCCATTGCACTCCAGCCTGGGTAACAAGAGCGAAACTCCGTCTAAAAAAAAAAAAAAAAGAAAGAAAGAAAGAAAATACCAGAAAGAAATGTGTACTACAAAGGAATGACAATTTGCCTCACAATAACATAGCAGCAGCAGGAACTGGTCAGAGGACTAGTGGATAACGCCTTCTAGATGCAAAGGAAAAATTTCCACCAAGAATTCTGTGTGGCCAGGCACAGTGGTTCATGCCTGTAATCCTAATCCCAGCACTCTGAAAGGCCAAGGTGGGTGGATCAACTGAGGTCAGGAGTTTGAGAACAGCCTGACCAACACAGTGAAACCCCGTCTCTACTAAGAATACAAAAAGTAGCCAGGTGTGGTGGTAGATACCTGTAATTCCAGTTCCTCAGGAGGCTGAGGCAGTAGAATCGCTTGAACCCGGGAGGCGGAGGTTGCAGTGAGCCAAGATCGAGCCATTGCACTCCAGCCTGGGTGACAAGAGCAAGACTCTGTCTCAAAAAAAATAACAACAAAAAAATTCCAGGGCATCCTCCCTTGACCAGAGCTGGACAGAACCCAACCCCACTCAGATCCAGGGCAAGATGCAGGTCGTCTGCCTGGTGGGGGTGGCTGCATTTGAGAACCACCATCAGCTGGCCCTTGTCAGTTCCTGAAATACACAAAACCCGTTCCTGCCACTGGCACTGGTAGCTCCCTCTGCCCAGTACACTCTTCCCCTTCTTGAGAAGAGTCAGCTCCTTTACACTTTGGGAGGCGGAGGCGGGCGGATCACAAGGTCAGGAGTTCAAGACCAGCCTGACCATTATGGTGAAATCCCATCTCTACTAAAAATATGAAAATTAGCCAGGCATAGTGGCATGCGCCTGTAGTCCCAGCTACTCGGGAGGCTGAGGCAGGAGAATCGCTTGAATCTGGGAGGCAGAGGTTGCAGTGAGCCGAGATCTTGCTACTGCACTCCAGCCTGGTGACAGAGTGAGACTCCATCTCAAAAAAAAAAAAAAAAAGCTGCAATAAATACCAGAGTTAATACCAGCCTCAGGTGCCTCTGATGCCAAGCCCTGCCCCACCCTGGTGACCCCTCCCCACAGAGCTCCCTGGCCTCACCCCACTGCTTCTCCCTGCACCAGACCTTGGATGGCTGGACCTCACTCTTCTCACACTTTCATCCTGGGCTCAGACCCAAGTTCAAGTCTCAATGCCACTCGTTCCTTGGCCATGGACTCTAAGCAGGTCACCTCTTCTCTTTGGGCCTTGGCTTCCTCTTCTGCAACACAGACTTGCCTTGCAGGGACCCTGGGAAGATGAGCTGGAATAATGAAGTCACGCTTTCTGGACATGCTTGGCTTCTAGCAGGTGCCCAGCAGGGCTGAGGGCCAGGGACTGCCATGGACAGACCTGTGACCTCGGGCAGTCAAGGCCTTCTCCAGCCCAGCAAGCTGTGTTTGAGGGTGAGGACATCCAGCAGAGGCTGGGGGCAATGACAGCAATGGAAACCCAGAGCCTGGCCCTCTGCCCTTTCCCTCTTAGGGCCTCAGTTTCCCCATCTGTGAGATGGCGCACTCAACACCTGTTTGGCTGGTGGCCGCATCCTGCGGTGTCTGGGGGGGGGTGTGAGTGGTCAGTGTCGAGGGCTACTATCTACAGCCCCTTAGGGGGTCAGAAGAGGAGGAGTCCCCTGTGCTGGGGAGCTGGGAATGGGGAGAACGCCAGGCCCTGGCCTGACCTTGTCCTCACACACAGGGCTGTGGGTACTGATGGGGCTGAGCCTTGGTGCCCTGTCTTCAGCACTGTGACTGCAGAAGAGGGGGCTGGCCGGGCTGGGCTGAGCTGCATGTGACCTGCAGAGCTTGGCTCGGCCCAACCCTGAGCCCAGGCTCTCTCTACCCCACACTGACCAACTGTTTTGGAGCCCGGCCAGCTCCCTCACCCCAACAGCTCCTGCTGCTCCCCATGAGCCCCCACCCGGCTGCCTCCAGGGGCTTGGACTCCTGAGTTTCCCTTTGCCAGGCTCACTGGGCAGATCCTCCACAATGGGGTGTGCAGGGCCCTCGTAGGGGCTGCAGTCAGGGAACAGTGGTGGAGATCTTGTGCGAGGGACAGTGGGGCTCTGGTGTTGGGCACACGCACCTCTGGCTGTAGATGTATCCCAGTGAGAGGGCCGCTCAGGGAGAGGGGATGGGGCCACAGGCTACACAGCACCCTGGGCTGGAAGTGCCTCTCACGGAGGGTGTCCAGCCCCTGCCTGGTTCCTCTTCCCGCCTGGGGAGGCTGGCTCTCTTGGACCCTTCTCCCAGCCACCACTGCTGGCCAGGGAGGCGTGACAAGACAAAGATAGCATTGGCTAGACTGGAAGTGTAGAAGTGGACAGTAGTGCAGAAGTGTAGACTGGACAGTAGCCAGCATGGACAGAGCACCAGCTGTCTACCCGACAGTGTCCCAGGACCCCTGCATACAAACGCATGTTGCTGTTGAAAGACGTGTGCACAAATGCAACCCCCATTTGGTGCGATGAAAAGGGGGGCGCAGGCAGGCTCCAAGGGCTGCTGGGAGCAGACAAGCTGAGAATCAAAGCCAGGTCATCCACCTCCAGGGCCAGCCCCCTATCCACCCCGCAGGGAGGCACTGCAGCCTGGGAGTGCCTGAAGACAGATGGCAGTCCTCAGGGCTGTGGGGAGGGGCTCCTGCCAGCCTGGGCTTCAGCGAGCCCCCAGTTCTCAGTGGATGAAAAGGACTAGACAGGCAATCTACAATCTTCCAACCTTCCAGGGAGCGTGCTATGTGCTGATGGGACAGCCCCCCTCACCCAGACGCTTGGGCCACCCTGGAGAGACAGGACATCCATGGGACCTGCAGGCCAGGGAGGAGTGGCCAGGGCTGCCTCTGTTCAGGTCTCAGGGGCAGGAGAGAGGGAGGAATGTCCAAGATCAGCTTGGCTGCATCAGGGGCCAGGAAAGGAGTGGGGTGGTCCCAGAGGTCGGCAGCATGGAGGTGGCAAAAGCCCTGAGTGTCAGGCTTTATCCTGGGTGCGTGGGAGCCAAGAAGGGCTCTGGAGCCAGGCAAGTGCAGGTCAAAGCTCTGCCCCACACCAAGGGCAGGCAGAGGTGGTGGGTAGCTTGGCAGTCAGCCTGGGGGCAGCGAGGACCCTGGAGAGGGAGCCTGGCTGGTCACCAGCAGGTGCCTGCAGCGTGGTCCTTGGGGCCCACCCCAGGGCGGGTGGAGATCCTGCTGGAAAGGCCTGTGACGTTTCCCAGAGACTGGGCACCGGGTTCCCGGAAGCCACTGCGGGTGACTAAGGCCCTTCCCAGAGGTAGCCGCCCCCATAGCCAAGAACAGCAGGCACCCGCCAGGCACTGGGGAACACTTCCCATTTTCACCCCATCCTGGCCCTGAGTGTGACTCCTGCCCAGAAAGCCCAGCCCACTGTCCTCTAGAAAAACCAGAGCCCATGGCTGGGGACTGTGGCCTGCGGCTGACCAGGAGGAGAGCCAGGGTTCAACAAGAGCCAACTATGGGCACTGTCCCCTCACCCTCAGCACCTGCCAAGGCTGCATCCTCCCCCAGACCCTGTGCTGGGCAGGGGGAGCATCTCAGGAATCTGGGCGCTTTTGCTGTCTTTGTCCAGGTCGTTACTCTAAAGACCTAATGGCCACGACCACTGCCAATGCCAACCCTCCTCTGGCAGTGAAGCCCAGTGGGCACTGACTGGTGCTGGCAGTGGTGAGTCTGAATGGGCAGCGATACCCAGTCAGGAGAGCTGGCCACTAGGCTGGGTGTGGTGGCTCATGCCTGTAATCCCATTGCCTTGGGAGGCTGAGGTGGGAGGATCACTGGAGGCCAGGAATTTGAGACAAACCTAGGCAACATAGCAAGACCCCATCTCTATAAAAAATTAAAAATTAGCTAGGGGCATGGTGGCACGCACCTGTAACCCCTGCTACTCGGGAGGCAGAGGCTAGAGGATCGCTTGAACCCAGGAGTTTGAACCTGCAGTGAGCTATGTTGGCACCACTGCACTCCAGCCTAGGTGACAGAATGAGATCCCCATCTCTAAAAAGTAGTAATAATAATTAATAAAGAATTGGCCAGGCACGGTGGCTCATGCCTGTAATCCCAGCACTTTGGGAGGCCGAGGTGGGTGGATCACCTGAAGTTAGGAGTTCAAGACCAGCCTGGCCAACCTGGTGAAACCCCATCTCTACTAAAAATACAAAAATTAGCTGAGGGTAGTGACAGGTATCTGTAGTCCCAGCTACTCAGGAGGCTGAGGCAGGAGAATCACTTACACCCGGGAGGTGGAGATTGCAGTGAGTTGAGGCACTGTACTCCAGCCTGGGCAACAGAGTGAGACTCTGTCTCTAAAATAATAATAATTCATAAAGAGTAATAGTCAGTGACAGTGGTGACCTTGGTGGGCAGTGACGCCCCTAGGCAGCAGCTGCCCTGGTCTACCCAGGAGGGCAGGGAGTCTACCCTGAAAGTCCCGAGGGAGCTGGAACGCAGCACCTGCACATTTGCAAGCCTGTTCCTGTCATTCTGGGCCACCTCCCGGGAGGGAGGGCAGCACTGAGGCTTCAGAACCCCACTCCCCACTCTCTGCAGCCTTGGGGAGGAGCCCCACAGGACTAGGGAGAAGCAACTCCTCCCAGGACCCTGCCCCACCCCCTCCGACCCCAGGCACAAGTGGCCCAGGAGCATTCACATCTTCACGTCTTCACAGCGCCTTGGGCACTTGGCAGCAGAAGAATCTGGCTGGGGTAGTGGAATGTCACACGGAGGCAGCAGGTCAGAGGTCCCCGGGGCCCTAATGGCCAGGATGGGGCTTCTGCCCTGACCAGCTCAGAGTCAGAGAACTGAGTCCATCTTGGACGAAGGGCTTGGGGAAGGCATCTCCACAGCCTGGAGCAGACAGTGGGGCTTGGCCCAGTCCAGGGCAGCCGTGATGGGCTAGGCCCGGCACAGTATAGGGCCCCTCCATCTGAACTCCCTTGTTCCAAGGCAGGACATCAGTGGAGTGGGACCTGCAGGCCACCCTAGGTCAGCGTGAGGGAAATATGGAGAGACAAAGACCAGGGCCCCCTTGGTGCCCAACCAGACCCCAAGGGGTGCAGACGGGAAGGAACTTGGCTCTAGGCGCAGGAGGTTCTTCAAGGCAGCCCCAAGGAGGTAACAAGCCCCATGCTGGAGGCTTCAGGGGGCCATCATCCAGCTTCCCACCCAGGAAGCTGCCCCAGCCCTACCCCACGGGGTACCCCTGAAAGTGCCCCTTCGCCCTCCAGGTCTCCCCAGGCACCCAGCCCAGAGGGCCTGCCCAGAGCTCCAACCTCGGCCAGTGGGGGCTGATGGGAGTGGGAGAGAGGCCACGTGGCTGAGGACGCCTGCAGGGTGGCTGGCTGCGAGTCTGTGCGGGTGTGGGCTGCAAGCACAAAGGCATGGCCCATGTGTGTGGGTGGACCGTGTCAGGGCGGTGTGTGCGTCTGCCTGTGTGTGTCTGTATGTGTGCAGTGTGTGTTTGCTTGGTGTGTCTACGAGTGTGATGTGTGTGTCTATATCTGTGTGTGGGTATGGTGTGTGTCTGTATCTCTGTGTGTGGTGTGAATACAGTGTGTGTGGTGTGTGTATGGTGTGTATTGGTGTCTGTGTGTGGCGTGTGTCTATCTGTGTCTGTGTGGTATTTAGTGTGTCTGAGTGTAGTGTGTGTGTCTCTGTGTGTCGTGTGTGTATGTGTGGTATGTGTATATGTGGTGTGTGTGTTTGGTGTCTGTATTCTGTGTGTGAGTGTGTGTGGTGTATATCTGTGTGTGTGTGTGGTGTGTGTGTGGTGTGTATGTGTGTGTGTGGTGTGGTGTGGTGTGTATCTGTATGTGTGTCTGTGTGTGGTTGTGTATCTGTCTATGTATATGTGTCTGTGTGTCGGAGCATAGGTCTTTGGGAGCCCCCATCTGGGGCTGGGGTGTGGTGTGTTGTACAGAGCCCAGCCCCCCCAGGGCACACAGCAAGGGGGACCCCCAGGCAGCATCAGGCCCCAGCCCTCATGGGTGCTGGGCAGGGCGGGCACACACCATCGTCAGAACCCTGCTCCACGCCCTCTGCTCCTCACCTCCTCCTCCCCTCCAGATGTTGCCCAACAGCTGCGGGCCTGCCGCCCGGGGCACACTTCCCCTCTCTGGCCAGCCAGGCAGGGCCCTGGGCATCGGGTCAGAGGAGCTGGGCGTAGACCCGCAGCCACCCCCCCGGGCGTCCACATAGTGCACTCTTCCGGCAGGACTGTCCTGGCAGCGGCTGGAATGCCCAGTCCCAGCTCCCAGCACGGTTCCATCTCCTGGGTCACCTCCCCTCTCCGGGCCACAGTTCCCTGTCAGTGGCATGGGTGTCACACAGGCCCGGGTGAGGTCATCGAGTGCAAGTCTGAGCCCAAGGCAGGCAGAGAGGCTCCCAGGGTGCCCCCCGCCTGCTGCTTCTCCCACCTCCTCCTCTGCCCCAGGCCCCCCCGCGGCTGCTGGCTTTTCCCACTTGCCTGGCCCAGGTCCCAGGTAAAGAAGAAACCAAGGCTCCCAGAAAAGCCCAGAGGACTGCCTGGGGGAGGAGGGACGGCCAAGGTCATACCTGAGCCAATGTGAAATGCAGCCTTAGAATGACGTGCTGCTCTGTAGGGGCCTCCTGGACAACCCCCACCTGCTGCCACACCCAGTGACCTCAGGGCTGGCTGCCCATACCTCTACCTGGCCTGGACCTGTCCAAGCAGTCCCCTGCCCCCTGCCTGGCTTGGTCCCTCCTGGCTCCTGAGAAGGCCCCTGTAAGCAGAGAGGCAGGCCTCGAGGGGCCCTGCAGTGCGTCAGCACTCTGCCCTGGCCCGGCATACCCAGAGATCAAGGTCGAGGCTGATGCAGTCAGGAGGAACAAGGACCCTGGAGTCAGGGGCACTGGAGCACATGTGCGTGGCTCTGCCTCTGACTACCCTCTGAGCCTCAGTTTCCAGCATGGTCTCCACTCTGAACACCCCTCACCTGCCTGTCCCATTTTAGTGGGGGGCCCCTGTCCATCCTCCCTCCTCTCCCTTTCCTTCTTCCTCCTGCTCCTCTTCTTCCCCTCCTCCTGGGACAGGGAAGTGTCTCGCTGCTGGAGTCTGTGGGCCATCACCCCTTCCCAGTTGGCACCAGCACAGAGCTGCTGGAACCCATGGCCTTCAGAATGCCCCATGGGGGAGTGGAGATGGAGGCCTCTCCTCCTAGGAGCAGGAGCAAGGGAAGGCAGTCAGGAAGGGGCCACATGGTGAGTTGACCTGGACACCAGAGGGGTGGGTCGTGTTGTCCTGGCCAGATTTCCTAAAGGCAAGATCCCTGGTCAGTGGAGTCTGTCAGGGAGCCCAGGACTCCCAAGCCCGTATCCCAGGGTGGTTTGGGATGGAGGGCTCCCAGCAGCACCACCAGGGTCCACCAGGGTTTCTTTGGGACAGTAGACCAGACCCTTAGCTGGGGCAGGATGGGTGGGGAGGGCAGGGACCCTCCCAGCTGAGCTGCAAGGAACAGGGTCAGGACGCAGTCTGTACAGCCTCCTTCTCATTCCCAGGTCAGGGCTGCAAGGCTGCTGGGTCCCAGATGGATCTGGATGACCCGATGCAGAAAGGGGTGGCCGCTTTTGTGGGCCTTGGAGAGAGGACGAGAAGCCTGGAGTCTCTTTGCTGATGGCTGGAGCTCCCAGGGCCCATGGTCTCCAGAAGGGATCCCTGAATCCTTCATCACAGCCTACTTGGCATAGGTGGCACATCCCGTATCCAGGGAAACTGGATAAGCCAAAAGCAAGTGGAGGCTGGGCACGGTGGCTCACACCTGTAATCCCAGCATTTTGGGAGGCCAAGGCAGGAGGATTGTTTGAGCCCAGGAGTTTGAGGCTGCAGTCAGCTGTGATCATGCCACTGCCCTTCAGCCTGGGTGGCATTTCTCTTGGCATAGGTGGGACAGCTCCCCCACCATCACTGCTGTGACCCTGAGTGTGGCGGGAAGGGAAGAGGCCAGGCTGGTGAGAACTGATGGCCTCCCCTTCTCCCTGCTCCTCACAGCTCATGTCAGAGCAGGAGGATCAGCCCCTCACCCACCCCAGAGACCAGAGCAAGGGTTGGTGGAAAGACCAATAGGTTCAGGGGTCACTGTGTGTGGCCAGGTCAGAGGTCGGAGATTTGCTGACAGCAGCCTTGGAGGTATTGATCCGGTGGGGGAGGGGGCAGAACTGTGTCCCCTGCCAGGGACTGTGGGCATGGGCTGATGGTTAGCAAGCTGGATGCAGCAGAACCCACCAGAGCTGGCCTCCTGGGCTGAGGAGATGGGGGTGTCAGCAGGGGACCGGTTGTCACAGCGAAAATGAGCTTAGTGCCACTCTTGGGGCTGATGCTCCAGAGTGGCCAGGGGACGACAGAGATCAGGAGGCCTCTGATGCTCTCACGGGGTTGAGACGACTGAAGAATGAGGGGTTCAGAGCCCCAGCCTGCCAGCAGGGACAGAGGCCAGGAGGGAGCATCTTCAAGAGGGGAGGAGGCTGCGGGCTAGGCTGGCTTCCTGGGAGAGGGGGTTCCAACTGCAGCAAGCCTCAAAGGCCTCTCCCAGGCTGACCTGCTTCAGGGACGACCCCAGGTCCCTCCAATGCCTGACAGTGACCCGAGCACCCACCTCAACCCTCTGCCCAGCTTGCTTCTATGGGATGCAGGAACTGTCCCAGCACCCCCCGCCCAGAAAGATGCAGCCACGGGGTCCAGCAAAGGCGCCATCCCCTGCCTCTGCCCAGAGCAGCTCGAGGGGGTGGTGGGACACTCCCGCTGTCCCTTCCTCCTCCCACACACATACACCCACCAGTCCAAACAGGGGAGAAGCCCAGCCTGGAAGGGAGAAGCTGCCAGGACTGGGGAGGGAGGAAAGAGGCCCCTCCCCCAGCTGATCTCGTCCCAAACACACTGGATGCAAAGGCATTTCTCCATGCATCCTGGAGCCTGCCTGGGGAGGGAGAGTGGGGAGTATTTGTCTGTGTGAGTTTGTGCATATATGTGATTGGTGCACACATGCCTGTGCATTTGCATGTGTGCATGTGTGGGTTAGTGTGTGTGCTTGCATGTGTTGTGTGTGGGTGTTCCTTTGTGCATGGAGTACATGTGTGAGCATGTGTTCATACATGTGTGTGTGTGTGCGCGCGCACACACACACTGGACACGTGTGTGCATTTGCACATACTCACATGTGTTTGGCCTCAGGTCTGAGGCTGGGCTGGCCCCCTTCCAGGTGCTGACTGCAGAGACACTGCAGCTGTCCCTTGGAATGGCTTGGCCAGGACTTGGCCAGAAACTCCTACCAGTCCCCATGGTCCCCACCCTGGCAGCTGTCCTGAAACTGGAGGCTTCTGATCAGCCCTAGCCAGCTGGCAGCATGGCCAGAGGGCAGCTCTGTCCACTGGGAGGGCATGTAGTGGTGCCTGGCTCAGAGCAGACCCAGGCTTGAGGTCACTGGCACTGAGGCCCAGACACGAGCACGTAGGCCTACTTGGGCCTGGAGCCCTCCTTGATTCCACTAGGGCCTGACAGAGGCTTCCTTCTAGCAGTGACCCCTACTGGGGACATTAGGTACTGCAGACTGGCTCTACTAGCCATTGTCATAAAAATAGGCCTTGGAATGTGGTTCCTCCCTGCAATGAGGATAGCTTGAGTTTAATCTGTGGTTTTCAAATTATGCTCCAAGAAATCCCTGGGGTTCTTTCAGGTCCCTTCAAGGGCTCCCAAAGTTGAGGGTCCCAGCCCCCTACCTGTCTCCTCAAAAAGGTTTTTTAATACATTTCTCTCAAATTTTTTTAAACTATCTAGGCTAGATTTTGACCTTTCAGCTCTAGGAGTTGGTTTATAAGTATGTCTCAATCAGATCTTGTTTTAGAATGATTAATTGGGCTTTAATGTATTAGTGACCCCATCTTCCCCTAAAAGGCACACAAAATTAATTTAGGGAAATTGGACAAACCAAAAGCAAGTGGAGGCTGGGCAAGGTGGCTCACACCTATAATCCCAGCACTTTGGGAGGCTGAGGCAGGAGGATTGCTTGAGTCCAGTAGTTAGAGGCTGCAGTCAGCTGTGATCATGCCACTGCCCTTCAGCCTGGGTGACAAAGTGAGAACTTGTCTCAAAAATAAATAAAAAGCAAGTAGAGTTCGGCTTTAAACATCTGTTGAGAACCAGAAGAAGCAATAGAGAGAGACAGGGTCTATCTCAGAGCTGGACAGTCTTGGGCTAGGATAGATTTCATGCCCTCCAGTGAATGGGGCAGGTATGTGAGAGGCTCCCAGGGGAGGCACTGCATTGCCACTAGAAACTTGGCATGAGGGGACCCTGATAACGGGACATCTTCACCCAAAAGTCCACTGACACCTTCCCCAGGGGAGGCAGGACAGTCAAGTCCTGTCTCTCCCCAAGGCATCACCTCTTCCCTGTGATGTGGTTTCCTTCATCCTCTTTTGTCCCCAGTGCCTCCATGTAATATGTGTGGCACAGCACATTGTCCATGTTTCACGCTTTCCACTGTTTGCCTGAGGTGACTGATGTGATTTGCTGCATATAAAACACAGTTTCCAGGACCATCAAGTAGGAGCAGATGTGCCGTGGTCAGTAGCTTGGCCGTCCCAGCCCCAGCCTGGCCCACCACCTCCAGCTAAGATTGGCCCTAGAGAGCTCCTCATGGGGACCATCTCTCTAGACCTGTGTGGCAGGACCCGCAGCACGCCAAGCCTACTGTAACAGCCTAGGGATCTCTTGGGGCACTTGACACCTTGCTCAGGCCTTGGGCTCTGCTGGAGGTGGGTGGATGCTAAGGCCCAAAGCCTGGTCCTGCTGTAGCCGGATGAGGTCAGAAGGGATGAGGGAGCCTTGTCCCATTCATCCCCATTTATTCATTCATTCATTCGTTCGTTCATTCATTCAAGTGTTTGTTGCTGTGTGTGTGGGCACTGCACTAGGTGGTGTGGATGCCTTGGGGAACAAAACATTCGGCCTGCAGCCTAGTGTGGGTAGTGGGAGAGATGGGCCCTAAAATAAACAAGTAAAGATCTGAAGTTCACATGGTGATCAGGCGAGAAGCTAGACAAAGAAAATAGAAAGTACTGAGGTGGTTGGCCAGGCGCAGTGGCGCATGCCTGGAATCCCAGCACTTTTGGAGGCTGAGGTGGGAGGATCTTTTGAGGCCAGGAATCCGAGACCAGCCTGGGCAACATAGTGAGATCCTGTGTCTACAAAAGAAATTTCTAAGAAACGTTAGTCGGGCATGGTGGTGCTCACCTGTGGTCCTAGCTACTCAGGAGGCTGAGGCAGGAGGATTGCTTGAGCCCCCAGGAGTTTGAGCTACAGTGAGCTGTGATGGCACCAGTGTACTCCAGCCTGAATGACAGAGTCAGACTCTCTCAGGAAAGAAAGGAAAAGAAAAGAAAAGAGCAAGGAAGGAAGGAAGGAAGGCTGGATGGAGGGAGGGAGGGGAAGGAGGAAGGGAGGGAGGGAGGGAAAGAGAAAGAAGGGGAAGAGAAAGAAAAAGAAAAAGGAAGGAGGGAGGGAGGGAAAGAAAGAAAAAGAAAGAAAAGAGAAAGAAGAAAGAAAAAGAAAGAGAGAAAGAAAGAGAAAGTAGGGAGGGAGGAGGGAAGGAAGGAAGGAAATGCTGAGGTGGGGAATGTGCTTTTCAATGGAATGGGCAGAGAAAGCTTCCTAGGAAGGTAGCATTTGGCAGAGTCCTGCAGCAGGGTGATGGGTGAGCCCTGAGGGTTTTGGTGAAAAGGCATTCCAGGCAGAGGGAGCCACTAGCGCAAGGGCCCTGGGGCAGGAGCGTCTTTCCTGAAGGAGCAATGTTTTGGTGCCAACTGGGTGACAGGCACAGTGGCTGATGAGGTGAATGAGCTTCTGGGCTGCATGCAGGGTCACTGCTGTGGCAAGGTCTTTGGCCTTACTCTGGGTGTGCAGAGACACTGCAAAGGGCTGAGAGCAGAGGGGCGCTGGGACAGGACCTCTGCCACCCTTCCCTCTGCCCTACCCCAGCCAACCTTGCCCCCCCAGCCAAGAAGACCCTGTCTAGGAGCCTGGCAGCTGGGACAGACAAGCCGTGCCCTGCCTTGGGGAGCCCCCAACTAGTGGGAAAAGGGCCTCTCCGTGACTTATTTTTAAATTCAAAACAGGATCTCACTCTGTCACTGGAATGCAGTGGTGCGATCACAGCTTACCGCAGCCTTGAACTCCTGGGCTCAAGCGATCCTCCCACCTCAGCCTCCTGAGTAGCTGGGACTACAAATGCACACCACCACGCCTGGCTAAGTATTTGTGGGGTTTTTCTTGTTTGTCTTTCTACCCGTCGAGACAGGATCTTGCTATGTTGCCCAGGTTGGACTCAAGCAATCCTCCCACACCGGCTTCCCCAGATGCTGGGATCCCAGGCGAAAGCTACCTTATCCAGCCTCTCTTGGGATTTTATCTGCTCCTCAGCCTGCAGGGATGTGAGGGCTGGATCCTGTTTGACCCCCTGAGCACCAGCCAGGACCAGCCTTGGCTAGAACAGCCTCATGTCCCAGCCAGGAGGCTCTACAACCCTGCAGCAGGGATGGCCCCTAAGGACCGGGGTGGGGGAAGCAGGCGACATGGTCCAAGGCCCCCTTTTTCCTCCCACCTCCCGCCTCCAACACCACCCCAGCCCACACAGGTCCTGGTGTTTCACCAACAGGTTTGGCTTGTTCCTGCCTCAGGGCCTTAGCACAGACTGTTCTAGCTGCCCTAATCCATGTCCCTGAGGTGCTCACCTAACCAATGCTTTTCTTCACCTGCTCACAGGCCCGCCCTGGGGCGCTCCCCTCTCCCAAGCCCCACCAAAGCTGCCACTCCACTCACAGCCCTTCCAGTTCTTCCATGATGTTTTCTTGTGTGTCACTGACTCCATTACAAATTCTCTGGTTTAGAAGGTGCAGTGGCTCACGCTTGTAAATCCTGGCACTTTGGGAGGCTGGGGCAGGTGATCACCTGACGTCGGGGGTTCCAGACCATCCTAGCCAACATGGTAAAACCCTGTCTCTACAAAAAATATAAAAATTAGCTGGGCACAGTGGCTCACACCTGTAATCCCAGTACTTTAGGAGGCTGAGGTGAATGGATCGCTTGAGGTCAGGAGTTCGAGATCAGCATGACCAACATGGTGAAACCCCATCTCTACTAAAAATACAAAAATTAGTCAAGCATGGTGGCTACTGTAATCCCAGCTACTCGGGAGGCTAAGACAGGAGAATCACTTGAACCCAGGAGGCAGAGTTTGCAGTGAGCCGAGATCATGCCATCACATCCAGCCTGAACAGCAGAGTGAGACTCCATCTCATAAATAAACAAAAACCAATTTTCTGGTTTCTGTATCTGGCGACTGACATTGCATTGCTCATGAGCTGAGCCAGGCAGGGTCCTCCCAGCACAGCACACAGTAGGACCTTGCTGGGCTTTGGATGAGTGGATGAATGCACTGCAGAGGGTGGGGACCGGCTCTGAAAGCCTGCAAAAGTCCCCCAGTGGTCTGGGTGGGGCTTTGGGACCCTAACTGGCTGAGCTGCACCTAAGTGGGGATGGGGGCGGATGTGAACGAGGACCCTTCCCTCCTCCATCCCGAGGCCGGCAAGCACAGCAGGCGCAGGTCCAAGCTGCTTCCCTGGAGGGGCTGGCCTGAGGGGGCCCCTTCTGCAGGGGAACCAGGTGGGCTGGGAGGGGATCCTATGTCCCCACCCATCACTGGCTCCGTCCTCAGCCCTGGTCTGTGTGGGCAGGAGGTAGGGACAGGGTGCTTCCACAGAGCATGTGGCCTCCTGCACAGGCAAGGCCATGCCACTGGCTCTCCACAGCGACTGGACCCTCAGACACCGCAACAAAGCAGGGAATGCCCCCCAGCTGCGGGAGTGGGCATCCCTGGGAGGTAGGGGTTCCATCCCCTCCCCTGGGGGCCCTGCTTCTGTCCCGTGGGCTCTGGGTGACACCTAGTGGCCAGGATTTCTTCTTGCACTGTGGGCCCCCATGCCCCCAAACTTCCTGGCCTGGGATGTCCCAGAAAGTAAGGACACCCCTGCCCTAGGTCTCCGCCCACAGACTGGTTCTCACGGTCCCCCGCCCCAACGCAGGCTCTCCGGCCGCACCCACAGGTGCACTCACACCCACTGTGACACTCATCCCTCCCATATTCATGGCCACAGCGCCTCGTGGGCCCATGGGGGAGGGGTGTCCTGGGGCCCTCTGGGCAGACGGTCTTCTCCAGTGCCCCACTGGGCCAGCTGCACCCTCCAGCACCCCTCCCCTAGGAACGCCCACCCAGGAACATCCCCGGGACCAGCTAGTCCCCCCAGAGAGGGAGGCTCCTAGAGGAGGGGCCTCGGACTTTCCATCCACCTCCTCCCAGCCAGGCCTTACAGCTGCTGCTGTGAAAACCAGCCTGGGGCAGAGCCAGGAGCCCCAGGTGAAGACCTGCTAGAACCCAATGGGGAAGGAGGTCACCAACCTGTCCAGAAGCCCAGGAGGGACCAGCCCCATGGCAATACCTGCCCCAAGCAGGGCCCATCTCCTGGTTGCCCTGGAGGACATGCATGGGAGAGGTCCCAGGAGCCAGGCCAGTCACAGAAGCAGGCATGTGAGCATGAGCCAAGAGCGGCCTCCCTTCTGGGCCAGGGCCAGGCCACCTGCATCACCAGGGGAGCCTGAAGAACTGGGGGAAAGGCCTGGAGGTGGGGGTGCCCAAACTCTGCCAACCAAGGCACGGGGTCACCCATGGTCAGCAGCATGGGGCAGCACCGAGTGCCTGAGACCCCAGACCCAGCCTGCCTAAAGGGGCTGCCTTCAGGTGACACCACTGGCTTTTTCCTTCCAGAGCCATCAAGAGAAGCAGGGGAAGGTCACGTACCGGATTTCCAGTTGTAGGCACTGAGACTTTGCAGGAACTGACAGATACAGAAGATGTGGGTACTTTGCTGCCCAGGCTTGCTAGGGGAAGCTGGCAGGGACTTGGGGTCTCTACCTCCTGTACCCTCCTAGGACCCAGGCATCTGTCACCGTCATGCACTCAGCCCTGCCACCTGGGAGGTGGCCTCGTCCACTAGGGTGCCCCCTCCCCTGCACCCCTCACCTGACCTCTAGTCCCTGCTTATCCAATGGAGGTGTCGCAGAAGCCAGGCACCCACAGGGCAGGCTGGGGTCTCAGCCAGGGGCCCAGTGGGCTGAGGACCCGCCAGATGCAGCCAGCTGCGGCCTTTGTGTGCTCTTCCCTGCAGCCCTCACCTGCATGCCCAGCATTGACCTTGGCTAGAGATGGGCAGGCGTGGGGGTGGCTGAAGAATGAGTGGGTGCCCCAGCATGCCTGCCGCTGCTGCCCGGGCAGTGCTCAAAGCCTCAGGGCTTAGGGGCTGGAAGTTCATGCTCCACAAGCAGTGTGTGCCAGGGAGCTGGCCTGGAGGCTTGGACTCCCAAAAGAGTTCTACAGGTGGGAGTTAGAGGGCCCCTGCATACCCAGCACCCTCCCTCAGGCCCAGCACCATTGAGATTGGCACAGTTCTTCCCTGGCGGGGACTTTCAGATGGAGAAGCACCTATATCCACCTGAAGGGCCTCCCATTCCTGTAGAAGGAGCAGAAGACTTGGGCAGACAGATGAGACTCCAGGTGGGTCTCCTCCAGCGCTGGCACCCTGTCACCTGCCTCTGCTGCTCCTCTCATCTGCCCCACTTTAGATGGGGGAGGGGCATTGGAATCTTCAGTGAATGAACACAGAATTGAAGGGCCAGTTGAATTGAATTGAATTGAAGTTCACACTCATAATCCCAACACTTTGGGAGGCTGAGGTGGGACAGGTGCTTGAGGCCAGAAGTTCAAGACCAGCCTGGGCAACATGGCAAGACCCTGTCTCTAGAAAAAAAAAAAAACTTTTTTATTTTATTTATTTTTTTTTTTTTTTGTGCGATATCTGATATTTTATTTTGGACCAAAAAAAAAAAAAAAAAAGCCAACTAAATTGTTTTGCAGCTGGAGGCATGGGCAAGGGGGGTCCCCAGGCAGTAAACTCCCTGCGGGTGGGCTGAGGGCTAGGGCTGAGCTTCGGATGGGTCTCCCATTCCCTGTGCTCCCCTGTACAGCAACCTCCCTCCCGGGCTCTGGAGCAGCCTCAGGAGGGGCAGGCTGGGAGGGGGGCTGTTGCAGCTGTTCACTTGGGCAGGACGTCAGAGGACTCAGACACCAGCCTCCCATCGTGGGTCTCAATCTTCTTCACAACCACGGCCTTGGTGGAGCTGGTGCGGCTGAAGGTGGAGCCCGCGCCAGAGCCAAAGCTGGAGCCCAGGCCGTAGCTGAGGCCGGGGCTTGTGAGGCCCCCATAGGCAGAGCTCAGACCACCTGCATAGCCGCTGGTGGTCTTCGTTCGGATACTCATGTTCTGCATCCCAGACTCCAGCCGGCTCTCCTCGCCCTCCAGTAGCTTGCGGTAGGTGGCGATCTCGATGTCCAGGGCCAGTTTGAGTTCTTCAGCTCCTGGTAGTCACGCAGCTGCCGTGCCATGTCCTGCCTGGCCTTCTGCAGGGCTTCCTCCAGCTGCTGCTGCTTGGCACGAGCATCCTTGAGTGCCTGCTCCCCGCGATGCTCAGCATCTATAATGGCGGCCTCCAGGGAAGCCCTCTGGCCTTTGAGGCCCTCAATCTCAGCCTGGAGCCGGCTGATGTTCCGGTTCATCTCGGAGATCTCAGTCTTCGTACGCTGCAGGTCATCCCCGTGCTTCCCAGCCAGCTTCTGCAGCTCCTCATACTTGATCTGATATACACTCCCCGCCTCAGCCCGGCTGTGGTTGGCGATCTCCTCGTACTGCGCCTTGACCTCAGCGATGATGCTGTCCATGTCCAGGGAGCGGCTGTTGTCCATGGACAGCACCACAGAGGTGTCGGAGATCTGGGACTGCAGCTTCCGGATCTCCTCTTCATACAGCTGCCCGAGGAAGTGGATCTCGTCAGTCAGTCCTTCCAGGCGAGACTCCAGCTCTACCTTGTTCATGTAAGCTTCATCCACATCCTTCTTGATGAGGACAAATTCATTCTTCATCTCTGTACGCTTATTGATCTCTTCCTCATACTTGTTCTTGAAGTCCTCCACCAACCCCTGCATGTTGCCAAGCTCTGCCTCCAGCTTCAGCTTCTCCTGGCCCAGAGTCTCCAGCTGCCGCCTCAGGTTGTTGATGTAGCTCTCAAACATGTTGTCCATGTTGCTCCGAGCCGTTTTCTGCTGCTGCAGGAGGCTCCACTTGGTCTCCAGCATCTCGTTCTGCTGCTCCAGGAACCGCACCTTGTCGATGAAGGAAGCAAACTTGTTGTTGAGGGTCTTGACCTGCTCCTTCTCCTGGGTACGCACGGCCTGGATGTTGGGGTCCATGTCCAGCTTAATGGGGTTCACCAGGCTCTGGTTGATGGTGACGGCGGTGATGCCTCCCGGGCCTATGCCGCTGGCCCCCGCATAGCCTGCACCCAGGCCACCGCGGAAGCCAGCGCTGCTCACGCGGGAGAAGCTCAAGGGGCTCGAGCGGGCACTGGGCCCACTCGTGAAGGAGCGGCTGCTGAAGGCCCCGGGGCCAGTGGTGGACACCCTGTAGGACTTCTGGGTCACCCTGATGGACATGGTGGAGGCAGGAGTGGAAGCAGGCTGGCTGAACCAGGGAGAGATTCCAGAAGGAGCGGAGAAGCTGCTGCTTGGACCAATTTTTTTCTTTTTAATGACCCAGCCAGGGTGGCTCACGCCTGTAATCCCAGCTACTCAGGATGCCGAGGTGGAAGATGGCTTGAGCGCAGGAGTTTGAGGGTACAGTGAGCTATGACTGCACCACTGCTCTCCAGCCTGGATGACAGAGTAAGACCTTGTCTCAAAAAAAAAAAAAAAAATTGAGTGTCACAGGCTCAACTTTGCTACCAATATTTATGGTGCCTTTTAAGGAGCTCGACTCCTGGCGAGGACTGGGATGCTACAGAGAAATGTCTCCAGCTGGGTTAAGGGATGGTATGGGGGGGTGGGCAGGAGGCAGGGAATGAGAAACACATGAGTACATGCTGTCCCCCAGGGGCTAAAGAAACCAGGGAGGGAGTGCTGCCCCCAGCCTACCAGGGGACGGGCATTTCAGGAGGGCTCCCTGGAAGAGGAGGACACCTGGGCTAAGAAGGCTCCACCAACCCAAGCACTCCGCTAGACTCCCAGGGGTAACTGCAGAGGAAAAGGCACGGAGGACATTCGACATTCCAAGCAGCTGTAACAGGGAGGCAGAAAGGCCAGCACACCGGGGCTGCTGGGAGCCAGGACAGGGACAAGTCCCATGTCCCCACAGGGCCAGTGAGGATGCAGCTGTTACAGAGTAGCCAGGCTAGGGAGAAGTGAGGACTGCAGATCTTGCAGTGTGTGCTGGGAGGGGAAGGGGCTTCTTGGTGTCACTGCCCCCACACCCGCCCAGGTTAGAGAATCAGGGAGGTCAGGGCCCACAACGGCGGTTTTGCTTCTCCTCGGGGTAGTTTAGAAATGCAGGGGTGTTTTCTGGCTGCAGGAATGGGGTGCTGTAGTCATGGGGTGGCAGGCACCTGCTATGTGAGTGAGGGTCATCCAGCACGGTGGCAAGTTGCCCCGAGCCCCACATTGCATCTGAATAGAGTTGCCAACTGGGAACAATTTCGCCCATCAGGGGGCATTTCCCAGTGTCTGGAGCTGCTTCTGATTGTCATTTCCTGGGGGGAAATGGCATTTAGAGGGTAGAGGCCGGGGATGCTGTCAAGCATACCCCACTGCACAGCGGTTATTCCGCTCAGCATGCCCACGGTGCGGAGGATGA
Source organism: Sapajus apella (assembly GCF_009761245.1). Taxonomy (NCBI): domain Eukaryota; kingdom Metazoa; phylum Chordata; class Mammalia; order Primates; family Cebidae; genus Sapajus; species Sapajus apella. The sequence continues at coordinate 7,321,453 of NW_022437008.1, forward strand.
GGAACTCTGGTGTAGCATTGCAAAAAGCCCTGTGGGTAATGACCAGAGGTAATATACCCTATCAGGAATGAGCCTATTGGGGATGACCACTCCTGCTCAACGTGTTTTCCAAATTTCCTCGGGATGCAATGAGCATGAAGGTTGAAGGGGGATGGAGCTTTGTTTTGTTTGGAAGTTTACCAAGCTGCATTTGCCATTTTGAAGAAACACATCCCTGCATGTCACCTGAGCCCTGAGTGTGACCCTGCTCCCATCTGTGTCTGCCGCAGCGGCAGCCTCTGCCATTCTATGCAGCCCACATCTGAGTCTGCTGTAGGTCACACCCAAGCCTCTTTCCAATTGAATATACATAATGAAATTGTAAATTACTTTCCTTTTATTTCCTTCTTATTTATTATTTATTTATGACTCACATAAGCACAAGATGGGGGAGGCAGATTTGGACCCTCCTCCAGCAGAGCGCTCAGTGCCCCCTACCAAGTGATTGGTGCCCTGTGCTCAGAGAGGCACTCTGCAGGGAGGGTGGCCCGGGCCTGAGCTGGGATGGGGTCTTCTGACCCTGAGACCACTTTGCCTTAGACCACAGGGGTCCAGTCTTCTGGCTTCCCTGGACCACCTTGGAAAAATTGTCTTGGGCCACACATAAAATACACTAATGATAGCTAATGTGCAAAATATATATATACATATTTCTTGTTTTGAGATAGATTCTCCCTCTGTTGCCAAGGCGGGAGTGCAGAGGCATGATCTCAGCTCACTACAGCCTCCACCTCCTGGGTTCAAAAGATTCTCTTGCCTCAGCCTCCCGAGCAGCTGGGATCACAGGCACTCGCCACCATGCCTGGCTAATTTTTGTATTTTTAGTAGAGATGGGGTTTCACCATGTTGGCCAGGCTGGTCTTGAACTCCTGACCTTAAGTGATCCATCCACCTTGACCTCCCAAAATGCTAGTATTACAGGCATGGATCACCTCGCCCAGCCTAAAAACCTCAGAATGTTTTAAGAAAGTTTAGGAATGTGTGTTTGGCTGCATTCAAAGCCATCCTGGGAATCCCAGCCAGGCCTTGGGGTGGGCAAGCTTGCCTTAGACTCTTCCGAAGGCACCAGGCCCCACAAGCCCTGTGTGCACTGCATCCCTGGAGAAGTGCCCTGTGGGCCTCTGTTTCTCAGAGTGACTCAGCCCCAACGTCCCAGGGAAATAAAATCCTCAATGGCCCCCATACACACTACAGGGAGGCCTAGGTGTGGGTGGGTGGTGGGGCACCCCGAAAAGCCATCTCGCCCAGGGCTACATGGTTAGACTTCCTCTGGGGTCCCCCACCAACCGTCCAAACACAGTCCCCAGCCACGGGCAGAGCTGAGGATGCTGCCACCCGGGGCACCACATCTAGCTGGGCCTCCAACCACAGCGTCCCGTGAACCCATGAGTTCCCGGATCCTAACAGGCCCTGGTGCTGTGCAAAGTCTTGTTTTTACATTAGAAGCATTCATTTGTTAGAAGTAAACATGCAGATTGCCCCAATTTCTTGTACCCAGTTTTGACGTGTCTTCGAGTCTGTGGAGGGGAGCCTGCCGCAGCGTGCAGCCCCACAGTGCCGGCTCTCTTCCAGCAGTGGCCGCCCGCGCCTTTCCCAGGCTCACGGCCTCCCTGCCCACCAGGCAGGTGGGGAGGCTAAGCCCATGGGGCCTGCAGAGCCCCGGCCCACCGGCCCCGAGATGGGCCTGGCAGGGCGGCTCCACTGAGCTGTGAGAAAGGCCAGCCCATCAGATAAGCAGTGGGCCCTCCCGCAGCCAACGCCACCACACGGGCTCTGTCGCCTCCCAGCCCTGCCCCGAGGCAGGTGCGCTGCACGAAATGAATCTCACTGCAAGATCTCTCTGGTTTCACTATGAATGTCCTGACCCAGGCCAGCACCCACAGCCCCTGGGGCCTCCCCTCCATCTCCCCTCTCAGGCAACAGCAGGAGGGAGCCTGAGAGGAAGGACTTCCCTGGCTCCCAGCTGGCTCTGGTGGTCCAGGAGAGACCCAGGAATCCTAGCCTGCTCTCCCCAGCCCTCCAATACAGGATGCGGTAGAGGCTGGGACTCTGATGTCCCGGAAAGTCAGGCCACTAGGTCCTGCCCAGGCACCTGGTCTCAAGGACTGACACAGAGGCTGCCCTCTGGTGGCATCTTTTGGAATGGTGGGTGTCCTTAAAGGAAAGGATATGGGTAAAGGTCCCAGGGAGAAGGGGTACCCTGGTCCAGGAGGCTGGCCCCACAGGATGCAGGGCTGGGATTCCCTGGAGGGAGAGGAGACCCCAGTTCCAGGAAGATACAAGGAGCCTGGCCTCCCCAACAGGTCACCCCTCTCCTCCATGCCCCCCTTAGGACCCCAGGGCCTGGGGAGCAAGAAGGGCAAGTTCAGGCAAACTGCCCCTCCCACAGCTGTGGGCACCCAGGATCACACGCTGCCTTGTCCTCTCCACTTCACGGGGAAAAACCGAGACTCTCGGTGTCCAGTCTGTAAGTCAATGGCAGAGCCAGGACCAGGACCTGTACCTCACAGCTCCTGGGGCAGACACTTGGAATCTCCATGGAGGACCTGTGACGTGCTGGGGACAAGACCGGATCTCTGCCTTTGAGCCTGGGGAGGTGGCAGTGTGGACACAGAATGGGCACATCTTCCATTCTGGGGACCAGGTGGCTTCCTGGCCAAGGCAATGCCTGGCCTGACTCGTGAGAAGGTACAGCCACGGAGGCAGCAGAAGCAGGCAAGGCGTGACCAACACCTGCTCTATCGAGGCAGGCAGAGTCTGGGGCACTGGCTCGAAAGAGAGTGACCACCCATCCAGTTTGCTGGGATGTCCTGGTTTATGGCTGTCAATTACATCCTGCCGTAATTGTAAATAGTGCCTCCTTTCACTTGCAAACCCGTCTCAGTTTGTACCATGAATTAAATGATCTCCCTCCTGACACCTGCCTAAAGGGTCATTCACAGCCTGTGTCTGCTCTGAAAGAAGAGGATGTACCCTGGAGCAGCAGCCCTGGGTTGGGGAGTAGCTGTTTCAGCCCCCAGGAAGGGGTGAGGGGTGGAGTGCATGGGAGGTGGGTGTGTGGTGAAGGGCCCAGGTAGGGTGGTCAGAGCTCTGGGTGTGGCCACTGGAATCCCGATCCCACTGACAGGAGGGATGGGTTGGGACTGAGTGGGCTGTCACAGCCTGAAAATGACAGGGAACAACACACTTTGGTCATTCTAGATGCCCCACCAGCTATGGAGGCCAGGCCAACCTTAGACCTGGATGGGCAAGGGGGTCCCTGCCATAGGCCCTGAGCCCTGGAGAGCCAGGATGTCACCAGTAGTAAATGCAAAAAAAATTTTAATTTCAGTCTCATAAGAATGTTTTAAAGGTTGATAACTGAACAACAGTGAGTTTTGTGGGAGAGGACAGAAATGAAACAAAGACCCCACAGGCCCAAAGATGTTGGGTGGAGTGTTGAGTGCTTGTGCGGATGAGTGTGTGTGGGAGTGGTTGTATGTGTGGTTGTGAATGTGTGGTTGTGTGACAGGTTGTGTACAGTTGTGTGTGGTCGTGAATGTGTGGTGCTGTGTGTGGTTGTGTATATGAGAGCATGAGTGTGTATATAGTTGTGTGTGTGGTTGTGAGTGTGCCGTTGTGTGTGGTTGAGTGCATGTCACTGTGTGAGAGCATGAGTGGCTGTGTATGCGGTTGTGTGTGGTTGAGTGCATGTGGTTGTGTGAGTGTGTGGTTGTGAGAATGAGTGTGTGAGAATGTGTGTGTGGTTGTATGTAGCATGTGGTTATGTGCATGTGTGTGAGAGTGTATACGTAGTCATGCATCTGGGTGAGAGTGAATGTGTCTGGCTATGCATGTGTGTGAGTGTGTGGTTCTGTGTGTGATTGTACATAGTTGTGTGTGGTTGTGTGAGTGTGTGGTTTTATGTAGTTGTGTGCATGTGAGTGTGTGAGACTGTGTGTGTGATTGTATGTGGTTGGATGCATATGAGTGTGTGAGAGTATGTGTGGTTGCGCATGTGTATGTGGTTGTGTATGGTTGTGTGTGGTTGTATGCAGTTGTGTGTGGTTGTGAGTGTATGAGAGTGAGTGTGTGGTTGTGTGTGTGTGTCTCTGGGCAGCCTGGGGTCCTGGTACCTGCGCTCCCTCCCTGTCCTGTTTCTTGGTGAGATTTTGGGGAGGAGATTACAATGCCCTGGAAATGCCAGGTTGGAAAAGTGAGGTGGGGGAAGGGTGCCCAGGCCAGCCCCCACCTAGAAGCACGCTCATCCCCAGGGATCTGGTTACTGTCCTAGCTCCCACCCCAGCGGATGGCGGCCAAGAGAACAGGCCAGAGGAGGCCACGCCCCCATGGCGGGGTGCAGGGCAGGGTGTGAATTAGGGCTGCATCGTAGGTGCAGTTTCATCTAACTTGGAAATAAGTAGGCCTCCCGGGTGTGGGGCGCACATGTGTGTTTGTGCCCTTGGCCCACCAGGGCAAGGGCTGAACATGTTTGTGAGGGAGGGAGGTGAAGGGAGGGTGCAGAGAGGAGGCAGGAAATGCAGGTCAAGGCCAGAGAAGGTGAGGAGAGAGAAGGAGGCGAGCCCGACAGAAGCAGCGCCCAGGACTGAGAATCCATGAGACAGAAGCAGAGAGGGGGCCAGCAGCCAGCAGACGCTTGTGGCTTGGAGAGGGAGTGGTTTGGGGTCAGGGTGGTAGGAACCATGGAAAGACCGGGGCTGCCTGAGTGGGCTGGTCCAAGGGGTGGAAAAGAGAATGGAAGTGTCGTGGGAGTGCTGAGTGAGTTTAACACCCACGAGGGACTGTGGAGTCACAGCAGGCCCCAGACCCCCTCCCACTATGCAGATCTTGTCCCACCCAGGACCCTGCCCAGGCCATGTTCAATGTCCCATATTTGTCAAACTGTAACCTACACACACACAAACATGCGCCAATCATCAAGTATTCTCCTCAATGAATTTTCACAAACTGAACAGACTCATAAAAGCAGCATCTAGATTAAGAAATCAGGCATGACCTGCACTCCAGGGCCCCTCCTCATGCCCCTGCCCAGTTCCTACCCGCAAGAGGTGGGAGCCTCTATCTTGACTTCTAACATCATGCATTCATTTTGTCTATTCCAGAACTATAAATGGAAGCATCCCAGAACTGAATCGCTTGAGCCCAAGAGTTCAAGACCAGGCTGAGCAACAGAGCTAGACCCTGTCTCTACAAAAATATTTAAAAATTACCCTGGCGTTGGCCGGGCGCAGTGGCTCAAGCCTGTAATCCCAGCACTTTGGGAGGCCAAGGCGGGTGGATCACAAGGTCAAGAGATCGAGACCATCCTGGTCAACATGGTGAAACCCCGTCTCTACTAAAAATACAAAAAAAATTAGCTGGGCATGGTGGCGCGTGTCTGTAGTCCCAGCTACTCAGGAGGCTGAGGCAGGAGAATTGCCTGAACCCAGGAGGCGGAGGTCGCGGTGAGCCGAGATCGCGCCATTGCACTCCAGCCTGGGTAACAAGAGCGAAACTCCGTCTCAAAAAAAAAAAAAAAAAAAAAAAAAATTACCCAGGCGTGGTGGCTCATGCCTGTAGCCATAGCTGTTAGGGAGGCTGAGATGGGAGGATGAGGATCGCTTGAGCCCAGATGTTGGAGGCTGCGTGAGCTATGATGGTGCCATTGCACTCCAGCCTGGGCAAAAGGCTGAGACTCTGCCTCTTAAAAAAAAAAAATTAATGGAACCATCCCAAAATGTAATCTCGTGTCCAGCTTGTGTTGCTCAACATTGTTTATGAAATTCACCGTGTTGCAACATGGCAGTCATTTGTTCATTTCCTTTGTAGCGCAGAGCTCTGGGATTTACATGTACAGTAAACGTGTTCATCCATTCTGCTGTTAATGGTATCTGGGTTATTTCCAGTTTGGAGCTCCTAGAAAGACTGCTATGAATAATATCGTAAATGCCTTTTAGTGCCTTCATATGTTTATTTCTGTTGAAGATATACCTAGAGGTGTATCTTAGTTTCTCCTCTCCAGAAAGCAGTGCCTGAGGCAAAAGCTTAGAAGGTACTTCTGTTTTGTTTTGTTTTGTATTTTTAGAGATAGGATCTGGCTTGTCATCCAGGCTGGAGCGCAGTGGTGTGATCATGGTTCATCAATGCAGCCTCAAACTTCTGGGCTCAAAGGATCCTCCCACTTCAGCCTCCTGAGCAGCAGGGACTTCAAGCGTGCACCTCTGTGCCCAGCTAATTTTTTAAATGTTTTGCAGCGATAGGGTCTCACTATGTTGCCCAGGCTGGTCTCAAACTCCTGGCCTCAGACAACCCTCCCCACCTCAGCCTCCTAAGGCACTGGGATTACAGGCGTGAGACATGGTGCCTGGACTTAGGTAGAACTTAATTTGGTCGTGCAATTCCAGGGAATCTAGAGTAAGGGGGAAAGGAAGTAAACAGGGAAGGCATGAGAGCTAATATGAGGGTGAGTTTCAGAGCTGGCCACCACTTGGTGCCAAAAGCAGTTGATTGCTGAATCTTGTAGTAACAACTTCCAAGAGGTCTTATAAGGAATGTGATCCATAACTGATCTGGGATGAGGTAGAGGGAAGAATTTATCCACTGACTCACATTTGCCATTTATCCATCTCCCATTGTCCAAGTGAGATAAAACAGGGAAAATGAGGCAGGAAAATAGCAAAGGGAATTGGAAGTTGGATAAAGGACAGAATAAGTAGAAGCAGCGAGCAGAAGCAAGGTGAAGGGGCAGGTGAGCAAGAAGCAAAACAAAAAGCAGAGATTCAGCAGCCAAAACCAAAGCAAGATAAAAAAGTGATCAAGGACCCCGTGGCCAGCAGGATCCCAACCAAATCAGTAAGGGGCTGCTGTTCAGAGATGCACATGCGCATTAGAGAGAAAAGGTATCCTTAGCATAATACCGTTATGATAATCAGCTACTTGAGGTTCCTGCATATGAGCTGCATATCATGCATGTACTTAGGATTATGGGATGGAGGCAAGGTGAAAGTGCACAGGGGCTAAAGTAATAAGCAACACACCTATCAATCAAAAAGACAGACATTGCTAGAGGTTAGGCAGCCTTGGGAAGAAAACACACACGCATACACACACACACACAAAACCCAAAGTGCCAGGCTCGGTGGCTCAGGCCTGTAATCGCAGCATTTTGGGAGGCTGAGGCAAGCAGATCACCTAAGGTCAGGAGTTCAAGACCAGTCTGGCCAACATGGTGAAACCCCATCTCTACTGAAAATACAAAAATTAGCCAAGCGTGTGACCGCAGGTACCTGTAATCCCAGCTACTCGGGAGGCTGAGACTGGAGAATTGCTTGAACCTGGGAGGCAGAAGTTTCAATGAGCCCAGATCATGCCACTGTACTCCAGCCTGGGTCACAGAGCAAGACTCAGTCAAAAAAAAAAGACCCAAAGTACACCAAACTAATGCCGATCTCATCTCACAGAGATCAGTCTGCTCTCTCCCTATGAGAGTGGAATACTGCACTTAATACATTTTTTGCTATCAGTATGTACCTTGTCCAATTCTTTGCTTGAGTCTCCCAGAGCCTGGAATTGCGTGGCACTGTTCGGTAACACAAGGATAGGCCCAAGTGTGTTAACTCTCCTGCATTTCTGATTGCAAGTTTGTGGGTGCTGGGTTGGTCCCTTATTATCTCATCCCTCGGGGGCATCAGAGAATCCCTAAGGGTGATGGGAGGTGCTGGCAGGTTGTACCTGTACCTGAAGTGGGAGGAAAAGTAGCAAAGCCTTCACACCAAGGTGAGGCTAGAGGCTACAGGGAGGGAGCATGGCACGATATCCAAGATGCATCTAATACAGAGTGGAGATGCTGGGCCATAGGGATTTGGTGGTACTGCCAAATGGTTTTCTAAACTGGTGGTACCAACTCCACATCCTTGCCAACACTGGGTGTGTAATTTTCACCATTTTGATGGCTACGCAGTGGTATCTTTCTCTCATTTTAATTTGCATTTCCATGATGACCCATGTGGTTCAGCAGCTGTTCAGGAGTTTAACAGCCATTAGACATCCTCTTTGGGGAAGCATCTATGTAAAGTCTTTTTTTAATTTTTTTTTTTTTCCGAGATGGAGTCTCACTCTGTCACCCAGGCTGGAGTGCAGTGGCATGAGCTTGGCTCACTGCAACCTCCACCTCCTGGGTTCAAGTGATTCTCACGCCTCAGCCTCCCAAGTAGCTGGGACCACAGGCACTCACCACCACCACCCCGGCCAATCTCTGCCTTTTTAGTAGAGACGGGGTTTCACCATGTTGGCCACGCTGGTTTTGAACTCCTGACCTCAAGTAATCTGCCTGCCTCGGTCTTCCAAAGTGCTGGGATTACAGGCATGAGCCACCATGGCTGATCTATTTTAAAACTTTTTTCTATTGATTTGATGCATATTTTTCAATACATGTCATATGCTTATATTTTTAGATATAAGTCCTCTATCAGTTATATGTATTGAAATAACTTCTCTCACATGTAGCTTACTCTTTCCTCTCAGTCTTTTGATTGACAGAAGTTTCTAATCTTAACGTAGTCCAATCTGTCACTTTCTTACTGTGTTTCTTGTGTCCGTTTAACAAAACGTATCTATTATCTCACCTGTTTTCTTCTAAAAGCTTTGTTGTTTCATCTTTCACACATGCATTTCACACGTACATCACCTGGGACTGGTTTTAGGGTATAAGATAAGGGTGACATTAAAGGGTTTTCCTTTTCTTTTTTTCAATATATAAATCCACCACCACTTATTGAAAAGTCTGTCCTTTCTCCACTGTTGTTCAATGTCAACTTTGTCATAATAAACCATGATGGGTCTGTTTCTGGATTTCTGTTTTGTTCCACCAGTAGATTTGTTTATCTTTGCATCAATGCCACACTGTCTTCCTTACTGTAGTGTAAGTCCTCTGGATTTGTTCTTCTTCTTACTTTTTAGAGTCAGCTTGTTGAGTTTCACCTCTCCAAAAAGCCTTGTAATCAACAACAAAGTTGTCTGGTGCTTTTATGGAAATTGCATCGGATGTATTGATCAATTCCATAGATCAGCGTGGAGACCAACGTCTTAAATTCCAATCCATGAACATGGTATATCCCTCCATTAACATGTCTTTAACAATTTCTCTCAGAAATGTTTTGTAGTTTCTTGCATACAAATTGTACACATCATTCACTAGATTTATTCTTAGGTATTTTATTTTTATGCTATTATTAATTTCATTTTCTAATTATTGCTAGTATATAGAATACAATTATTGTAATACAATTTTTGTATATTAAGCTTCTATCTAGTGACTTTGCTAAATTAATTTATCTTTCTTAAATTAACCTGTAATTTTTTTTCTACATACTGAATCACATCATATGTGAATGGCAGTTTTATCTCTCCGTTTCCTATCTTCATACCTTTTTACTTATTTTTCTTGCCTTATTACTCTGGCTAGGACCTCCAGTATACTATTGTATAGAATATTGATGAGTGCCAGCATCACTTCTCATTTCCAATCTCAGTACAAAAGCATTCAGAGTTTCACCATTAAACATGATGTGAGCTGTAGGGCTTTTGTTTGTTTTTCGGTTTTTTGGAGGTTTGTTTTTAGGTAGATACTTTTATCTCATTAAGGAAGTTCTTTTCCATTTTTATTTGCTAAGAGTTCTTTTGTTTGTTTAAATCGTTGATGACTGTTTTTTGCATCTGTTGAGGTTTTCCTTTTTTCTCTCTATTAATGTGAAGGATCACGCTGATTGATTTTTGGATGGTAAACCAATCCCACTAACGTTTTGTTCCCACTGGAGTTTGCAGATTCTAGTTCAATTCCACGAAAAGGACCTCCTGAGTTATGGGGCCTGGCTGACAACATACAGACTCCATCCTGTGCAAAGCCCTAGGCCGACCTTTCCCCCACAAACGTATACTCCACATTCCAGGTCCCAGAGAGACACCCTCGAAAACCACAGGCTTCAGAGCTGTGAGGCTGGCGCCAGCCCCTGCCCCTTGGCAACCTGCCCCTGATTGCACCAGCCCCGGCTAGACCCTCTCCCAGCAGACCCTAGAGTTGCGAGGGCAAGTGGGTGGGCAGAGTCAAGCCAGAAGGTCGAGGCCCCTGCCCCCTAACACCCTCGACAATCAGGGGTCTCCGGAGCCAGGGCTGCCCCGACCCTGCGCGAGGCTCCTTTAAGAGAGCCGGCCTCTGAATGGTCTCTGGGGCCGGACTTGGAGGGCGCCAAGAATGCCGGACTCCGAAGACAGAAGCGAGAGGGATGCAGCTTCGCCGGGTGGCCTCCCCCTCCGCGTTCCCCCAGCATGTCCACCCTGGATCCTCCGGCTCCTACTCTTACCCAAGGTCCCCGCCCCCAACTTCGAAGCTCCCGGCTGCCTGCGAACGCCCAGGCCCCGCCCCGCTCCCACCTCCACGCCCCGCCCCTGCCCGGGCCCCGCCCCCGCCCCCGTCCCACCCGGGTCCACCCTGCAGCCGTCGGACCCCTGGCCGGGCCCCAGCAAACCCAGAGGCCGCGACTGGGGGGAAGGACGGGGCGCCCGGCGCGGCCTCATCCGCATGCAAGGGACGGCGCGTCGCGGCAGCCGCCAGGAAGAGACAAAGGCTGTTCCGCCGCCTGCCGCACCGTGCCAGGCTCGCCCCGCCCGCCGCCCCGGTGGCCCCGACGCGGCCCCCCTGGATCTGCTCCGCCGGCCTGGGCTGCACAGTCCGGACGGCTTCCGGGAGGAGGCAGCCTTCCTCGGACCCGGCACACCCGACCCTCTCCCGCGACCACAGCCCACTTCTCCGTGTCTCCCGGGCATTCCAGGTAGCCGGGCCTCCTCGCGCCGGGCTGGACCGCGCTAGACCTGCGCCAGAGGCCGGAGTTCTAGTCCGCTCACCTCTCACTCTGATCACGAGGACCCTTTAGTGGGTACCTGAGGCCAGGGGTGACCTAGAGCCTGGTGGGGTAGGTGAGCCATGTCCAGGGCTCCCCAAAGGCCAGGGTCCCCGTGATGAGGATTAGGGCCCCCAGGGTCTTCACCCCGACCTTCAGGCCTTTGACCCAGGGTGCATAGGACACCTGGATCCCTCAGAGGAGTTCCAGAACTCAGCCCCCACCCCTCCTGAAGTTGTCCGCCTGGGAGCCAAGGAGGTGCCTGGGAACCAAAGCGGCACCAGAAAGGGTTTGGCCTTAGCCCTACGCTTGCTGGGCGATCGCTGCTTATCTCTGGGCCTCAACTTCCATCAGTAGAATGGATCCACCTGCGGGCTGTCTCCTACACACACACACACACATACACACACACACACACACACACACACACACACACAGAGTGCGGGCATGGAGTACTAAAGGGGGCACACACTGGACCCCCACACGCAGTCACCTGCTATTCTTGCCGTCCCCCTCGGCCTCCCAGGGGGCAAGGATTGTCTCGCCTGGAGCTGTGCTTCCCTACCCCACCCAAGAATGAATGCCACTCAAGCAACGGGAGGGCCCCTTCCTTCGCCCAACTGGGAAGTCCTTCCTAGATCTGCCCCAAGTCCTTTCCTTCCTTCCCAGGGCAGGACTGGGGGAGGGGGCGTTCCCTTTAAGGGAGGCGGGGGTGGGGGCTGCGGGCCGGCCCTCCTTCCGCCCCTCCCAGGGCCGCCCGGGGCCCCCAGTCCCGGGCCCGGCGCCAGCGCATGCGCCCGCCTGTGGGCGCTGTCCCGGCAGCGAGGGCCGCGAGCGCACCGACCGACGGACGGACTGGCGGCCGGCCGGACAGACGGGGCAGCGCAGGGAGCGGGGACGCGGCGGGACAGCGACATGGCCGGCCACACGCAGCAGCCGAGCGGGCGCGGGAACCCAGGGCCTGCGCCCTCGCCCTCCCGCGTCCCAGGCCCCGGCCCCGGCGCCTCGGAGCGGGTGGCGCTCAAGAAGGAGATCGGGCTGCTGAGCGCCTGCACCATCATCATTGGTGAGCTGGACCCAGGCGGGTGGGCGCCGGGCGGAGGCCAAATGAGGGGCGCAGCCGCTCCGAAAGAGGGGCGCCCCCTCTCCGGGCGCTCGGACGGGTCTGCCTGGGGCACCTGTGGTCTGGCCTCAGAGCACACAATGACTGCTCGCAGAGCCTAGGGTGCCAAAGCTCCGTGTCCCCGTCTTCCGGCCGCCTGTACCTGGGGGAGTTTTGGGTCCCCTCCACCGCTGGACTCCTGAGTCAAGTTCGCTGTGGGGCTTTTGCAAGGAAGTTACCCTCAGTTTCCTCATCTGTGAAATGGCCATGACTGCAGTCCTGCATTGAGCGGCAGGAACTTGAGGAGTGTAGGGGCCGGTCAGGCTGCGGTAGGCTGAGCTCCCCAAGTTCTGACTGTGGGTCAGTCTGAGTCCCTACTGTGTGCAGGGTCCGGGTGCCACGCAGTGCAGTGACTTATTCTTGGAAAGCAGGAGGGCCTGTGGGTAGAGTGGACAAGCGCAGCCGGCGCAGAGAGGACGGAGGTTCAGAGCACGCAATGACTGCAGGACCCAGGAGAGGGGGCGGGTTAGCCAGCGACTGGGGGGAGGTGGCAGCCGTGGGCAGACACGGCCTCCAGAAGGCCAGCCCGTTCCCTGGGCCGGGATCCCAGACAGACGGGGCAGACTCCAGTGTCCCCACCTAAGAATAGGTCCATGTCTTGCTTCCACATAGGGGTTTCTGGGTAGGCAGTGAGCTCAGGGGTCATGGGAATGGTAATGGTATTTTTCCATTCTCTGTCCCAAGTCATAGATACTGGCTAATCCAGACTTGTTTCTTTGTCTACACAGGGTGCCTCTGAGCCCCTCCAGGGAGGGACAGGAGAGGTGGGTTAGGAAGAGGTGGGATGACTACCTGGGGCCTTGACTGTTCTCACCTTACCACCAGCCAGTCTTCCCAGTCCCTTGACAGTGAGAGCACTTGTGTCTTCACCGCCTTCCCACCCTCAGATCCCTAGAGATGGAGAAAATTGGGGCCCCGTTCAGTAGGGCAGACCCAGGGTCTTCAGCTCATTCTCTTCCACCCGACCTTAGCAGCTCTTCACATCCAGAGTGGCCCCTGAACACAACCCCTGGCCAGGTCTCTCCACCATCTCACCCCCTCCCCGTAGAATGCTGTCTCCCAGAACCTGGTCCTGACCTGGCCCTGGGAGCTTCTTGGCCTAGGATGCCCCTGCCTGACTGTCTGCTGGAAGGAAGGGCTGGTCCCGGAGATTTGGCCAGGGTGCTGATTAGCGCTTTTTCTTGACCCACACCCTCTCCAGGAGCTGTCCCCTGGGGAAGGGGAAGCTCACACATCATGGTTGAGTCACAGGATTGAGACCATGCCCAGAGCCAGCGATAAGCACCAGGCAGGTGCAGAGAGACACGGCTGTGCCTGGGCTCCTCAGCTAAGCCCAGCATCCTTGACCTGTCCTCCTACTCTCCCCTCCCCACATCCCATCCTCCCCAAGTCACAGGGAGGCTGCCCAGCTCCTCTCTCCCCAGAAGGAGGCCCTGGTGGTGGTGGCCGTGCTGGGAGTGAAGAAGGCCAATTCCACCATCACCCTCCCCCCAGGACAGACCCAGAAGTTTCCATGCAGCCCAGGTCTGCCCTGACAACTCCCCAGCCCTTCAGTTCCTTCCTGCTGTGCCAGGTCCACTACCTTGGCCTCCAAACCTTGAAGACCGAGCCAGGGTGAAGGGCCACTTGGTCAATCAAGGATGGTGGATTCAGCTACAGAATCCAAGCCCGGGGCACTCAGCGGTGGTCTTGAGGAGCTGTGGTCTTAACCTGGCTTGGGGTGCTTTGGAGGGTTACAGCAGGCAAGAAGCTGGACGGTGCAGGAAAAAGCAAGGAGAGATCAACCTCAACCAGAAGGTGACAGGAGGTGGGGACTGGGCAAGGGAGGACTGAGCCGGGGTCGGCACACCCTCCCCTCCTGATGTCCTAAGGGTCTCCCCTCCCCAGCCCACCCTACCTTTCTACCCCAGGTGGGCTCACTCTCTCTCCACCAATACCCTGGAGAGCCTGGTCAGAATCAAAAATGTCTGCAAGTGTCACATTTTAGCTTTGAAAGTCTTGAGAACTTGACGTCCTCCTTCTCTTTTTTTTTCTAAGACAGAGTCTGACTCTGTCTCCCAGGCTGGAGTGCAATGGCACAATCTCAGCTCATTTCGACCTCCACCTCCGGGGTTCAAGTAATTCTTCTGCGTCAGCCTCCCAAGTAGCTGGGATTACAGGCACACACCACCATACCCAGCTAATTTTTGTATTTTGAGTAGAGATGGAGTTTCACCATGTTGGCCAGGCTGGTTCTGAGCTCCTGACCTCAAGTGATATGCCTGCCTCAGCCTCCCAAAGTCCTGCTTCATAACCTACCTTGTTTGTTACTAGTTACTGAACATGTTATCTCCAAAACTTCCACATTGACCCTTCTAGAAGATTCTATCACTCTGTCTTACATATATCCTCTGCTACAGCTCAAACTGGGAAGTGAGGCTTTCAAGGATGGGAAGACCTGGGAGGGCGGGCTATGGGCCGGCGTGAGACTCATGTCAAGTGTGTTTTGGGTAGCGCCTGCTGGCCACCACAAGCGCAGCTGGAAGGGAATTGGCCAGGCTGGAGGAGGTAGAGCTGGCTGAGGCAGAGGCTCTGTAGGACAGTCACATCCAATTATCTGTTCAAAAAAACACCTCTTACCACTTTATGCAAATGTGTTCTGTCCAGGTGTGGTGGCTCACACCTGTAATCCCAGCACTTTGGGAGGCCGAGGTGGGCAGATCACCTGAGGTCAGGAATTCGAGACCAGTCTGGCTAATGTGGTGAAACCCCCATCTCTACTAAAAATACATAAAATTAGCTACTCTGTAGGCTGAGGCTGGAGAATCGCTTGAACCCAGGAGGTGGAGGTTGCAGTGAGCACAGATCGAGCCATTTCACTCTAGCTTGAGCAACAAAAGGGAAATTCCATCTCAAGAAAAAAAGAGAAAGAGAGAGAAAAGAAAATGTGTTCTTCTTTTATTTTGTTTGAATCTCATGTCCACCTTGCAGGATAGGAATTTTACAGAGGTGGAAACTAAGGTTGGAAGTGAAATGATAGTACTCCAAGTAGTAGGCTTAGGGTTCGAAACCAGACTTGGACTTTATTCCCAGTCCAGTGCCCTTTATTATTTCATTTTATTTTATTTATTTTATATTATTTTTGAGACAAGGTCTTGCTTTATTACACAAGCTATGGTGCAGTGGCATGATCATAGCTCACTGCAGCCTCAACCTCCCAGACTCAAGCAATCCTCCTGCCTCAGCCTCCCAAGTAGCTGGAACCACAGGTGCCCGCCACCACGCCTGGCCAATTTTTGTATTTTTTATAGAGACTGGGTTTTGCCATGTTGCCCAGGCTGGTCTCAAATTCCTGGGTTCAAGTGATCCTTCCACCTCAACCTCCAAGAGTGTTAGGGTTACAGGTGGGAGCCACTGCGCCTGGCCCCAGTGCCCTTTATACTGCTCTGATGCTGGGCAAATTGGGGCCAGAGTCAGAGCCCTGGAGGGGGGAGGGTTGGGGACCGAGCTGGGAGCTTGTCCAACTAGGCTTCACTGAGTTCCCACTCCACTATGGGTGGACAAACAGACAGCTCGGGGAGTCTGCTCCTCCCTCAGTGGCTGGACTCATAAGACCTCTCATACTGACCCAGCAACCTTAGCCAGCTCCCTCGTGGCATCCACAACCCAAGGAACACACCCACATCCTCCAAAGTGGGAGTTACCCCCGGGTCTGCTGACCAGGCCCTTCCTCTGCTCTCTCTTTGGCTTGAGAATCCAGCCCCTGCAAGGGTTTGTGGGTCAGATGTGTGTTCAGGGACTCAGGAGTTGGCATCATGAACCTCAGCTTCTCAGGAACCGATCCCTGCTCACCCAGTCTCAGGCAGGACCCTCCCTGGTCTCCAGGTCTGCAGGTGCCTGAGCTTCCCAGGAGGATGGACCTCTGCAGAACTCCAGCCCCTCCTCCCCGGGGCCCTGGGGAGGCATACAGCTATGTCGGGGCTTGCCTGTTCCCCACCACAGTCCTATTTACAGGTGGGGAAATTGAGGCTGCCACCTGCCCTGGGGTCAGATGCCCTCGGCATGCATCTGACCCCAGGGCAGGTGGCAGCCTCAGTTTCTAACTATAATTTGGGGGGCCTACCAGTTCTGGGCACACCCAGCCATCTATTCAACCACTGCATACTGAATGGTGTCAGGCACTGACCTACATGCCGGAGACATCACAGGGGTCAAGACAGACAAAATCCGTGTCCTGGAGCTGACATCCTGGTGTGGGAGTCTCACGGACAAGATGCACAAGCCAAATGCGTGTCTTGTTAAGTGCTAAGACCAGACAGTCAAACCAGGAAGGAGGATGCAGACAGCGGGGCAGTGGATTTCAGGTCGGACTGGGGCGGGGTTCAGTGTGTGTGGGGCATTGCAAACTGTGTTAAGAGCATTGCCTTTTGCTCTCTGCCAGGTGGGAGCCCTGGATATTGAGCAGAGGGGTGAGGGGGTGCGGCTTACAGGGCTCACTCTGGAGAAGAGCCTGTGGGGGAGGAGGTGGGAGGAGGAAGGCCGGTCAGGAGGCTGTCTGGGTGTCTCGGGCAAGAGACCACAGTGGCTCAGGGCAGGGCGGTGGCCGTCGTGGTGTCGGAGGAGGTTCCGTTCTGGACGAGTTTGGAAGGTGAGAGCCAAAGGATTTGTGATGGAATGGATGTTGGCGGGGGTAGAAACAGAGGAGTCATGGGTGACGCAATGTTGTGGCCCAAGCAACCAGGAGGATGTTCTGCCATTTCTTGATCAGGAAAGACTGAGAGGAGCATTTTGGGGGCAAGGAGGTGAAAGTCGGGAATTCCGTTTTGACCATGGAAAGTCTGTCGTGTCTGCTGCTGAGTGGTTCACTGCAGGTTTCACTTAGCAGAGCGGTCCACGCTAGGGATATAAATTTAGGAGTTGCCAGCAGAAGCCAGGGTGATAGATGGGGTCTTCAAGAAACCATGGAAGGAAAAGAGAAGAGGCCTCAGGACTGAGCCCTGGGTACCCAGTGTCTAGAAGTCATGCAAGATAAGGGATTCTGAAAAGGAGAAGCCAGTAAGACGAGGGGGAGGCCAGGAGGCTGAGTGACAGGCGAGCCACCTGTCACCTGTTGCTGATGAGTCAGTATCGTGGCCAAGGGCTCAACTGTTGCATTCAGCAACGTGGCACTCACCAGTGACCATGACAAGCCTGGGCCAGGAGACAGGGCCCGGGCAAGGTTTGCTGGGCTAGGCTGGCTGGGCTGAATGAGCCGGAGAGGGGTGCACACTTCCGCCCATCCCCTGCCTCCAAAGAAAGTGGGTTAGGCTGGAGGTGGGTGCTGGCCAAGTGGCAGTTCCAGGCACATCCTGGATGTCCCTGCTCACCTCCTTGGGGTGCTGCCCAGACCTCAGTGGTCACAGTCTTCATCCCAGAGAGAGGTACCTGACACAGGTTAACTGTGAGGATGTGAGGACACCCGTGCACTTGGGGGAGAGACTTTACCCAGGTCGCAGCCGGTCCCCGCCGATCACCCCAGGGTGTTGGGGTCCCGGGTGTCTCAGGTCTTAGAGGAAAGATGGGGCTGCCTAGGGGGTCTCCAAGGGAGATGGCCGTGCGTAGTGAGATCCAAAAGCACTTCCCATGGCTTCTGAGGTGCCAGACAGGGTTGAGAGAATGCCCAAATCAAATAAAAGAATCCCTTCCCAGCCATCATCCAGGTATCGTGGGCATGGGGTGATGTCCAGATTGCAGGGGCCGAGGTGGGCAGTCAGGGAGAGCTTCCTGGAGGTGGTGTTGCTTCAGGGAGGCCAGTGAGCTGGGGAGAGACCTGCCACAGTCGGGGACAGGGCCCCTGAGCAGACTGTTCTCTTGGCCCAGCCCAGATATGCAGGGTGCATCCTCCCTGCTGAAGTCAGGGTTGGACTAGCCCTCTGCTGCCCCCTAGCCCAGTGGCCCCACCTGGCAGATGGTGAAACTGAGGCTTGAAAGGGAAGCACTGGCATGGGTCACACAGTCAGGTCCGGAATGTGCTTCAAGGCATGAGGACGGGTGCCAGTATCCTGGCCCGACAGGCCCTCCCTGCCCCTCCCCGAGTCAGGCTGCACATTCCCCACACGCACACCCCAGGAGGTGGCTCGCTCTGTGACTTGACCTCCACGGGCCGCCTCTGTGACCTCCGTGATCTGCCGCTGCCTCCAGAAATAGGTCAGCACGCACCGCAGCGGCCGCGGGGAACAATGGTCCTTTCTTCATTCCTCCAAGGAGCCCAGTAAGCCCCATCAGGCCAAACATCTTAATGCGATGAAAGCCACCCAGCAAAGGCTCAGGGAAAAGGGGCGGGTGGCAGAGACTCTAGGAAGGCCGGCTTGTGGGGCACTCACTTCCTCGCCTACCTGCCCAGAGCTCCAGCCCCCACAGGACCTGCAGGGCCCATCAAGCTGTCATCCCACTGGGTGGACAGGAATGTGGAGGCCTCAGACCCCACATCCCTCTGGTCACCCATGGATCAGACACCCAACAGGGCTCAGTGGCATCTCCAGGCCTATCCCGCGTCCCTCATCCTGTTCCTCCCTGAGTTCCTGCCCCTCTAAACCAGGTTCCCCCAAGGGCTGGGCTTCTTCATTGCTGCTCCCTGAATCAGGTAGATCTGCTCGGCCGGAATACAAGGTCTGGAAGGGAGACCCTCACACGCCACTGGGTGGGACTGAGCAGGAACCCCAGCAGCCCCCTTCCAGCTCCACCGATCTGGTCGGGCGCGGTGGCTCATTCCTGTAATCCCAGGACTTTGGGAGGCCGAGGTGGGTGAATCACTTGAGGCCAGGAGTTCAAGACCAGCCTGGCCAACATGGCGAAATCCCGTCTCTACTGAAAAAAAAAAAAAAAAAAAGGAAATCCACTGGTTCCTCCCACACCTCTCCTGTAATCACTGGAGCATTGATGGGGGCCCCCATCCCTGTCCACAGCCCCCTCCCTCCTCCATGCCCAAGCCTGAGGCCCCGGCTGCTCCGTGCAGTACCCCACCCACCCTTCACTGCTGGCAGCAGCCAGTGAGGGGGTGTGATGCAATTTTCTGCCACCTTCACACATGATCCTGGGGCCGATGCGACAAGTGGTCTAGGCCCAGAGGGAGAAACCCCTGAGGACCCCAGAGACACTGACTAACGCAGGTGGTCCTTCAAGCCTCAACGGAGGAAGTCTTGAACTGTGGCCTGAGGCCACACATTCAAAACAATAGTGGCTTCCCCACCCCCACGGAGCCCAGTATCGGAGTCTTCAGCCACTGGGCACAAGGCTTGTGTTACGGCCCTGGAAGATAGGGTACCAGGTGTGGCTTCCCCCAGAGCTCCACCCAGGAGGCCCCACCTGGCAGAAGTATGGCGGGCTCTCTGCAGGGTGGGTGGCTCAGAACCCGGGATGCTCCCCACGTGAACATGCTCAGCTCCTTCCAAGGCCACCCAGCCCCCGCTGGCTTCCAACCTCCCTGGCTTTCTGCAAATCCCACTCCGCCAGGTCCTGAGAACAGAGGCCCTGCTGGCGGATGGAGGGAACTCAAAGGCCCTTTAGAAACCTTACAGCCCACCCAGGCCTGGGCCCCTCTGTTAGATGAGGGAGGCGCTTCTCTACCCCCAGAAATAGACTAAGGGTGCAGCTTATCTCTGGGGGTAGGGGCACAGGAATTAGTTCATCCTTATCTGGATGTATTTAGGGCTCCTGGGATGTGACCGGAAAACTGAGTGGGGTGTCGTAGCTGTCCAGACTGGAAATCTGTGTCGGCGGGGGGTGGGGGCGGTGGGGGAGCACCGTGGACAAGGACTGAATGCAAAGTGGCAGCTACAACGGTGACCTTATCCAGCCCCCTGAGGGCCCAGCAGGTGGAGGAGGCGGGCCCTGCTCTGAGGGAGATGGAGCTGTCCTCCCAGGACGCGGTCTGCTGTGGCCGTTGCATGGAGGCTGAGCTGCAGGTCTCACCAGGGCTATCTGTTCACAAGGCCTGAGGTTCCAGGTTTATTTCTTCTTGGACAGGCCCTATTGCAACTCTCCAGTGACGTTACCTGATTCCCGTGCACAGACGGTAAGACCCATAGAGCCCAGAACGTTGTCCCTCTTTGCGGAGCTCAAGGCTCAGCAGGCACTCAGAGTCTTGCTCATCCCGGGAACCTGCTCTACAGACCGTAGCTGGCCCCTCTGAACGTTTCCCATTGTGTCAGAAAGCAGACAGGCCAGGCACAGTGGCTCTTACCTGTAATCCCAGCACTTTGGGAGGCCTAAGTGGGTAGATCGATTGAGCCCAAGAGTTTGAGACCAGCCTAGGCAACATAGCGGGACCCCCCACCCAACTCTACAGTTTTTTTTTTTTTAATTAGCCAGATGTAGTGGCACTCACCTGTAATCCTAGGCGAGGAGGGAGGATCACTTAAGCCCAGGAGTTGCAGACCAGCCTGGGCAATATGAGACCCTATCTCTACAAAAAGTAAAAAAAAAAAAAAAAAAAAAAAAAAATTAGCTGGGTATGGTGACACACATGGAGTGCCAGTTACTAGGGAGACTGAGGTGGGAGAATCTCTTGAGCCTAGAGTTCCAGGCTTCAGTGAGCTGTGATCATGCCACTGCACTCCAGCCAGGGTGACAGAGCAAAACCCTCTCTGAAAGAAAGAAAGAAGTCCGGGCGCAGTGACTCATGCCTGTAATCCCAGTACTTTAGGAGGCTGAGGTGGCTAGATCACTTGAGGTTAGGAGTTCGAGACCAGCCTGATCAACATGGTGAAACCCCATCTCTACTAAAAAAAATACAAAAAAAAAAAAAAAAATTAGCTGGGCGTGGTGGCTCACACCTGTAATCGCAGCTACTCAGGATGCTGAGGCAGGAGAATTGCTTGAACCTGGGAGGCAGAGGTTGCAGTGAGCCAAGACCACGCCATTGCACTCCAGCCTGGCAACAAGAGTGAAGCTGTCTCAAAAAAAAAAAAAAAAAGGAAAGAACAGAGGGAGGGAGGAAAAGGAAGAAAGAAATTGAAGTAGGAAGAGGATTCCAAACCCGATGTGGTCAAGGAGGGCTTCATGGAGGAGATGCTACTTCCTGAGCCACTCCATGAGTTTGGACTTTGGTTAGTGGGAAAATGGCAGGAGAGTGGTCAAAATCCTGCGTTAGGGGCCAGCTCTGGCCAGTGGGCTGGAAGCAGGACAAGGGGCTGCAGGTTGATACGCCTGGGACTCTGAAGCAGACGTAAGGGCCGAGCATGGGTCTTGTGAGGTCCCTGGGGAGCCACCGCCTGCCGTCGCTCAGGTGGTTCAGCCTCCTCACTTTGCTGGCCCCATCTCATGGGGGCAATGGAGGGCCGAGGAAGTCAGACAGGTCCCATCTCTGGCAGAGGGGCCTGGGCAGCTGGATGAGGTGACATTTCCCATGTCCGGGACTGAGGAAGAGGCAGATGATGAGCCCAGAATGGCACTTGCTGAGCTTGGGGCCAGTGGCATCTCACACCTCCAGCCTACCTCCTTTCTCCTCCTCCAGGAAGCACCCCAGGCTCTCTTCCTCCTGGCAGCAGGTGGATCCCCATAAGAAGGCCAGGCTGTGAAGGGAACCCCAGGCCTGACGCCTCCCCATCTCTCCCCACACAGGGAACATCATCGGCTCGGGCATCTTCATCTCACCCAAGGGGGTCCTGGAGCACTCAGGCTCTGTGGGTCTGGCCCTGTTCGTCTGGGTCCTGGGTGGGGGCGTGACGGCTCTGGGCTCCCTCTGCTATGCAGAGCTGGGAGTTGCCATCCCCAAGTCCGGTGGGGACTACGCCTACGTCACAGAGATCTTCGGGGGCCTGGCTGGGTGAGTGTGGGGCACTGGTGGGCAGGGGGACACCCCCTCGGGAATGGGATGGCCAGCTGAGTCCTGGCCTCAGTTTCCACTCCTGCTTCCAGCTTCCTAGGGAGGTCGTGGAGGTGGATGGAGAGGAGTGGGGGTGCTAGACAGCCTTCTGAGGCCAGGGCGGTTGGCACTGAGACCCATCCCACCCCACTGATGTGTGCTGGGCACTCCTGCAGGCCCCTGGGCCTCTGTTGATCTCTTTTCAAATAGAGGTCCCTCTGAACCCCATCGCCTGCCTTGTACTTAGGGATGGGGGACTCTTACTGTCTAAAACCCCTATGCAATGTGAGTGCTCAGCCAAGGAAGGGCCTCGATTTTGGTAAACCCACATGTTACATGAGGAGCAAGGAGGGAAGTGCGATGTTCTTATCATATACCTGTAAGATGTACTCCCCTCCTTTTTTTTTTTTTTTGGAGACAGTGTTTCACTCTTTTTGCCCAGGCTGGAGTGCAATGGCGTGATCTCGGCTCGCTGCAACCTCTGCCTCCCAGGTTCAAGAGATTCTCCTCCTCAACTTTCTGAGTAGCTGGGATTACAGGCAGGCGCCCGCCATCATACCCAGCTAATTTTTTTGTATTTAGTAGAGACAGAGTTTCACCATGTTGGTTGGCCAGGCTGGTCTCGAACTCCTGACCTCAAGTGATGCAACCTCAGCCTTCCAAGTGCTGGGATTACAGGCGTGAGCCACCATGCCCAGCCAGAGGTCCCCTTTCCATAGCACCTTGCTGTTCTTCCTTCATTCACTAGGGAGCATTTGCTGAGCACCTACTGTGAGCCTAGGGCTGGGAGGCAGAGATAGAAAGGTCTGCCCCTGTCCCCAAACTGCTCGCAGAACAGCGAGGAAGCAGCCCCTTAAATGGGATTAAGGCCTGGAGGAGCCTTGCTTTGAGAGTGGATCTGAGGCAGCAGCCACCCAGCAAAGAGAGCAGTGCGCCTCCTAGGGAGGACTCCCAGGAAAGCAATGTTTGCCCCGAGGCTGGGAGGAAGAGGAAGATTTTCCCCACCTGGACTAGCTGACTAGTAAGGAAGGCATCCTGGGACTAGGGAAGCATGAACAGAGGGTGTGGTGGCCCAGGTGTGCACAGGGAGTCTGCTGCACCTAGAGGTGAGGTCAGGGTGGGTTCATGGCAGGCGCCGGGGCTTGAAGAGCATCGGGGGATTGAACCTGTTATATTTGTCCAACTGAGTTGTGCCAAGAGCCGAAAAGGTACCGGCAGATTCTAAAATCATGTAGAAGCCTGATTTGAGGAGATGGGGCAGCCAGCATAGCACAGGGAGAGGTGGGTGCAACAGGGGTGGCACCCACTTTCCTACCGAGAGGCTCCTAGGTGTTCTGGAGCTCAGGGGAAAAATCTGGGCTGAAAAGTACAAAGTTTGTACTGAGGGACATGGGCCAGGGGCCCTTAACTTGGCAGCCTTGGATGGAAGGAACTGCTAGAGCTTGCATGCCGCTGTGGGTGCGTCTGTGGTGCTCTTCTCTGGAGAGAGGGTCCTCAAAGGGGCTGAGACTCAGAAAACAGAAGAATCATGCTTCGGGCCTGGAGAGGACATTGGGAGGGAGAAGAGGGCCAGGGCCTCATCTCTGAGTACCCAACCTGCAGGGGTGGGCAGAGGGGATGCCTAGGAGGAGGGGGCCACGGAGCTAGGATGTCCCAGAAACCGAGCAAGGGGCAGGTGATCCAGAGGCGGCTGGCATCCCCGATGAGGCAGTCCTTTCCCTGGAGGGCTGGCCAGGGGCTAGGGCCACCCCATCCCTTGGTGCAGACAGAGCCCCTGAAACAGGTCAGACTCACAGCCTTGAGCACAGAGCCCCGCCCCACCTGGGTCAAGATCCAGGTTGAAGGGGCATCCATTGCTCTCCACCCCAGCCACGGCTCTTGGGAAGGCCCAGTCCCTGCACCCCATAGGTCTTCCTCAGGGGGACCACAGCTCAGAGTCACCCATTTTCAGCCACAGGACTCTGCTTGAGCCAGGGCTAAAGCTGAGAGGTCTGGGGACAGGGACCCCAGCTCAGGAAACAGCCTGTGTCCAAGGGTGGGGGGTGGGGCATTGTAGTCATCATTAGAAAGGTGTTTGGTGCCCATGTTGTTCCCAGCACCTGCCCCACGGCAGCTCTGTCAACATTTAAGTATGAGTAACACCTTCTCTGTTGAAAGTCTGCACATGCAGCACTGAGACCACAACAGGGTCAACCCTTCCTCCCTGGACCAGCACGGGCCTCTGGTCGCCTCACCAGCCCCAGCTGCCGGGCCCAGGGCAGCCGTGCTGCACACATCAGGGCCAGGTTGGCCGGGAATGGCTCTAGGCGGCCTGAGCCACTCCCGCCCCCTCTCCTTCCAGCTTTCTGCTGCTCTGGAGCGCCGTCCTCATCATGTACCCCACCAGCCTGGCCGTGATCTCAATGACCTTCTCCAACTACGTGCTGCAGCCTGTGTTCCCCAACTGCATCCCCCCCGCCGCAGCCTCCCGGATGCTGTCCATGGCCTGCCTGAGTAAGCATCACCCTTGGGCCTCTCCCCAGACCAGCCACCTGCCTGGGCAGCCCCACCTTGCCCAGAGCGGGAGGACAGTGGGGTGAGATTTTCCCTTCGAGTCTAGGGTTCTTGCATTCCAGCTGCTGCAGAGGATACCGTTCTCTGGCCACCTGGGCTGGATTTGGCCGTGGTCCGCTGTGAAAGGTCCCAGCCTCAGTGCCCATCCCCGCCTTCCCTCCACAGTGCTCCTGACGTGGGTGAACAGCTCCAGTGTGCGCTGGGCCACGTGCATCCAGGACGTGTTCACAGGCGGGAAGCTGCTGGCCTTGTCTCTCATCATTGGCGTGGGCCTTCTCCAGATCTTCCAAGGTAGGGCCAAGTGGGGGTGAGGGCCGGGCTGGGGAGATGGTGCTGACCACCAACTTCTGGGCCCCCCTAGGACATTTCGAGGAGCTGAGGCCCAGCAATGCCTTTGCTTTCTGGATGACGCCCTCCGTGGGACACCTG
The DNA here is from genome assembly GCF_009761245.1 of Sapajus apella. Lineage (NCBI taxonomy): Eukaryota > Metazoa > Chordata > Mammalia > Primates > Cebidae > Sapajus > Sapajus apella. The sequence goes on from NW_022437008.1 coordinate 7,346,333, forward strand.
GCCCTGGCCTTCCTCCAGGGCTCCTTCGCCTTCAGTGGCTGGAACTTCCTCAACTATGTCACCGAGGAGATGGTTGACGCCCGAAAGTGAGTGGGGCCCCTGACCAGGCCCTGGGAAATAGCCAGGCCCTCTGGTGGGAGAGGCAGCCTCTCTGCCCAGCCCCACTGCCACCTGCAGCTCAGGCTGGTCATCGGTGTCCCATGCCTGCTGCCCTGGAAAGAAAGCCGGTGGTCGGGGGGGAGCTTGCATTCTAGCCTGGCCCTGTTCTCTCAGGCTATGGACACGTCACAGCCCCTTGTAGGGCCTCAGAAAGGCTGAATATCATCATCCTGCTGTAAATAGATCCAGAGATTTGCATTTGGCCTAAAATGATGCATATGCACACAATATGGTCCCTACGAATGAAGCCAATGACTGCGTCTGATGCCCGGCCAGCAATCCCAACAGCGAACCTTTGCAGCTGAGCAGCTGGGACTGGAGAGTTCCAGGAAAACCCTTGGTCTGCAAAGTGGGCTCTGGGGCCGTTTTGGGGAATTTTCCAGGCTGATTTTGCTGTATGCAATTTCGTCATCCACAGGATGTGATGGGGCCCCTCCCCCATCTCCCATCCTGTGTCCAGGTTGGGGTGGGGAAGGTCAGACAGCAGCGTCCCTGTGTCTTGGGCAGCAATACCCCCTTTCCTGCCCCAACACCCTCAGCAGACACAAGACATGGAGGCTATCAGCTGCTCCTGTGGCTGGGTCTCCAGGGCCCTGCACCCTCAGGAGCTGACACTGACGCATTCCACTGCCTGCCCCCAGGAACCTACCTCGCGCCATTTTCATCTCCATCCCACTGGTGACCTTCGTGTATACCTTCACCAACATCGCCTACTTCACGGCCATGTCTCCCCAGGAGCTGCTCTCATCCAATGCTGTGGCTGTGGTGAGTGGTCCCTTGCTCGGTCCCCGGCTCCTGCCCAGGCCCCTGCCCCAGCCTCACACACGGCCTCTCTCCTGTGCCCACTCAGACCTTCGGGGAGAAGCTGCTGGGCTATTTTTCTTGGGTCATGCCCGTCTCTGTGGCACTGTCAACCTTTGGAGGGATCAATGGCTACCTGTTCACCTCCTCCAGGTAACTGCACTGGGGGAAGAGGTGGGCGTGGGGAGAGAAGGCTGGGGCGCAGGTGTGCGCTAGTCATGCGGGGGGCCAGAGGAAGGGAAATCTGCCGGGAAAGGGGTCCGCCTGAAGCTGGGGTAATGATCCCACTGGTAACAAGTGTCTGATCACAACCGGGAAGCAAAGCAAGAGGGAGGCGGGTTGGACGAGGGGAAGAACCGCCCAGTGGGGGATCAGAGAGGGAGGTCAGAAGCAAGAACTTCAGAGGGATAGCAGGTCCAGAGCCTAGACCCAGGGTGTGGCCGGTGCCCATCTCTGTCCCCGACGTTAGGTTGTGCTTCTCTGGAGCCCGAGAGGGACACCTGCCCAGCCTGCTGGCCATGATCCATGTCAGACGCTGTACCCCTATCCCCGCCCTCCTCGTCTGTGTAAGTTGGGGAACCTGGGCTAGGCAGGGAGTGGAGGCAGGGCTACCCAGCAATGCGGGACCTTCCAGGTAATGCCAGGGGCGAGCCATTCCGGGGCAGGGGTGTGGGGTGGGACCAGGGCTCCTGCAGGAGCAACAGGAGGCAGGCTGGGGGCCGGCCGTCAGCCCCAGGTCCTCTCCCAGTGCGGGGCCACGGCCATCATCATGCTCGTGGGCGACACATACACGCTCATCAACTACGTGTCCTTCATCAACTACCTCTGCTACGGCGTCACCATCCTGGGCCTGCTGCTGCTGCGCTGGAGGCGGCCAGCACTCCACAGGCCGATCAAGGTGAGGCCCCTGGGATGGCTGGCCCCTGTGCCGGGCGCTGCCAGAGCCACCCCTGCATCCACAGTGGGTACCAGGAGCAGGTGGGGCGGGAGGTGCCAGCTTTTGTGGAGTGTTGGGCCCTGTTCAGGGCTCTCCTTGCACTGAGGCACCCACTCCTCATAGCAGCCCCGTGCGGTCAGTGCTTTGAATACTCCCGGTGTATAGATGGGGACAGCGGCTCAGGGGCTCACGCCTATCCCAGACCTTTGGGAGGCCAAGGTGGGAGGATGGCTTGAGCCCAGGAGTTTGAGACTAGCCTGGACAACATAATGAGACCTCCTGTCTGCAAAAAAAATAATAATAAAAGGATTAGCCTGAGGTGGTGGTGCAAGCCTGTGGTCCCAGCTACTCTGGCGGCTGAAGTGGGAGGATAGCTTGAACCTGGGAGGTCAAGGCTTCAGTGAGTGGTGCTAGGGCCACTGCACTCCAACCTGGGCAACAGAGGGAGACCCTTCCTCTAAAAAAATTAAAGAAAATGGCCGGGCGCGGTGGCTCAAGCCTGTAATCCCAGCACTTTGGGAGGCCGAGGCGGGTGGATCACCAGGTCAAGAGATCGAGACCATCCTGGTCAACATGGTGAAACCCCGTCTCTACTAAAAATACAAAAAAATTAACTGGGCATGGTGGCGCATGCCTGTAATCCCAGCTACTCAGGAGGCTGAGGCAGGAGAATTGCCTGAACCCAGGAGGCGGAGGTTGCGGTGAGCCGAGATCGCACCATTGCACTCCAGCCTGGGTAACATGAGTGAAACTCTGTCTCAAAAAAAAAAAAAAAAAAAAAATTAAACAAAACAAGACTCAGGAGCTGTTCAAGGTCACAAAGGCTGCCAGGATTCCATGAGCCCACACAAACACAGAAGACCATAGCCTAAGCTAAAAGCAAAGCCCTACCGGGCTCAGTGGCTCACGCCCGTAATCCCAGCACTTTGGGAGGCCGAGGCAGGCGGATCACAAGGTCAGGAGATTGAGAATCCGCCTGGTCAACATGGTGAAACCCCGTCTCTACTAAAAAATACAAAAATTAGCTGAGTGTGGTGTCACATGCCTATAGTCCCAGTTACTCAGGAGGCTGAGGCAGGAGAGTCGCTTGAACTAGGGAGGTGGAGGTTGCAGTGAGCCGAGATCACGCCACTACACTCCAGCCTGGCAACAGAGCGAGACTCTATCTCAAAATTAAAAAAAAAAGTAAAACCCTCCACCATGTGTGTATAAATCCTTAAGTGGAGAAATGCTCAGTGCCTGAAATGTAAAACACCAAAAAACCACTGACCTCCAGCCAAGAGCAAGTGTCAAGTCCACAGACAACCACTGTGTGGAGCTCCATGCCACTGAGACTTTGAAATATCCTCAGCAAAACTGGCCAATGGCCCGACCCACGAATTGGCCTCCAAAACACTGGGTTGTCACCAAGACGGGGTGTAGTTGACTGCAATTGCCCTTCAGGCCCCAGCTCCCAGGGAAGGGAGGAAACCCCCCCCACCGAGGGTCGGAGGTGCAGACAGCTGGGGTCTCTGCACCATCGGTGTTCCTGCTACCCCTTCCCCAGGTGAACCTTCTCATCCCTGTGGCCTACTTGGTCTTCTGGGCCTTCCTGCTGGTCTTCAGCTTCGTCTCAGAGCCCATGGTCTGTGGGGTCGGCGTCATCATCATCCTGACGGGGGTGCCCATTTTCTTTCTGGGAGTGTTCTGGAGAAGCAAACCAAAGTGTGTGCACAGACTCACAGGTGAGCCAGGCAGCCACAGGTCACGTGGCACAGGGGGCTGGGGCCTGTGGACCGGACCTCCTTCTTAGAGGCTCGCCCAGAGCTGGGTGTCGTAGTAGCTGAGGTGGGAACACAGGGAGGGCCCGGTCGCCGCCAAATGGCCCTACCCAATATGTACCCCAAGTTTCCAGAACTCATGTGTACTGACGGAGCAGCTCCCTGAAGACCCCTGCCCAATGGGTGTCCAGAGCTGGGGGTCACCCCTATCCCACGAGGTCAGGGCCCAAGGTCCATCTGTCTGTCCTCAGAGTCCATGACACGCTGGGGCCAGGAGCTGTGTTTCGTGGTCTACCCCCAGGACACCCCTGAGGAAGAGGAGAATGGCCCTTGCCCACCCTCCCCGCTGCCCGCCACAGACAAGCCTTTGAAGCCACAATGAGATGTTTGTAGAGACTGAAGCAGCTGTTTCTGTTTACATGTTTATTGAGGAGATGTTTGGCAAAAAATTTTTTTTTTTCTGGAAAAAAAAAAAGATATGACTCTTAGAAGCCTGTTTTAAGGAAGCCCTAAAATGTGGACTGGGTCTCCCGTGTTAGCGCTGCCCTGCTAGCTTTTCCTGAAAAGGCCTATAAATAAACAGGGCTGGCTGTTCGCTCCTGCTACGGGGAGTCCCTGATGGGCACAGACAGGGCCAGCTGGGGTGCACCTCAGAGGGGGCACACATGTTGCTGGCCAGGGAGGTGCCGTGGCCAGCTCTGGAGGAGGCTCTCGACATCTGGGGGCTTTGCTGCTTGACACAGGCACTCCCTACCATGGCACCCAGAGTCCCCCTTCCCCAAAGGGACATCTAGGATGGGGGAGCAGCTCAGTCTGCCCCTCCCCCAGGCCCTCCATGCCAGTCTGGGCTTGGCCACCCAGAACTCAGAGGCTCCTGGCTGGGATTGTCTTTCCTCCTGTAAATCACAGAGTGAAGGTCAGGACTTCAGAGCCTACAGTCGCACCCTGGCTTACAGGTGGGGAAACTGAGGCCCTGAGATAGGATGGAACGAATGTGGCCACTGCTGTTGGTGCCTCAGCCTCTCTGTCCCCAGAAAGCACAGAGTAGCATGTCCTGGGGGCCTCGAGGCCTGCAGGGGACTCCAGGGGGCTTCCTGGCACACACCCCAGCCCTGCCATAGTACCCAGGAGATTAGACCCTCAGGGAGGGCAGAGGGCATCCGCCTGGCCAGGGACATGAGGGTTCACAGGAGCTGCCCAACTCAGCTCCTCCAGGGGCCCTGTTGGACAGGAGGAGGGCGAGGCGTGGGCAGAACAGTCACCGTGGATGAGATCCAGCGTCCCCACGGCCCGGCTCCATCCTCACGACAACTCCCAGCTCTGGGGGCGACGGGTGCCACTGCAGGGCGGATGAAGCAAAAAGGCTCTGGCCCCCTGCTTCTCTGGAAATGGGTTCCCAGAATGGAGTTGGGGGAGAGAAGTGAGACCCCAGGGTCCTGTGTACACTAGGACCTTGCAGACTGAACTCAGTGGCTCACCAGTCTACGCTTCCCCATGTTCAGTCCCAGAGCTCCCGCCCACCATGCCCACCACTACAGCCAGCCAGCTGAGGGCCCAGCCCCTCCGCTGGGGGCCCCTGAGGGCCTCTCCGTAAGAAAGGACGCAGAGGCAGGGTAGAAATGACTGTGTATTCCCTGGTTACAAAGCGGGGCTGTGGCGGTCACCAGCGTGCCCAGCGGTCAGCAGACCAGCAGGGCCTCGTCGTCGCTGGCCTCCAGCATTGGGGAGCAGGGGGGCGGGGGGCTCCTGCAGACCCCCAGTGGCTCTGGCGAGTGGGGGCTCAGGGTGCTGCTGGCAGTGGAGGCCTGGGGGTGCGGGTCCTGGGCTGAGCAGGGCTCCCGAGGTGCATCCGCAGGAGCTGGGCCGTCTGCCAGAGGCTCCCTGCAGGCCTTTCTGTCCTTGTCCATGGGCCTACACTCTGGGTCTCGCAGGCCTGAGGACAGGGGTGGCCCTGAAGGTCCCACCTCCGGTGCATGGCCGGGGGCACTGGGGGGTCCATCTCTGGCCGCCCTGGGGCTGCCTGTGTCCATGAGGGGTGCTGGGGGGTTGGGGGCAGCCTCTGGTGCAGGCTGGAGAAGCCCATCACCCAGCACGGTCTGTGAGGGGCGTGCCGCCGTCAGCAGCGGGATCTGGCCTCGGGGCGCCCGTGGCCGGTGAAAGAGCCGGTTCCAGAGGCGGCCAAGACGGCGGCGAGAGGGCCCCCGGCGGGAGGCATGCCTACGCATCTGTCTCCGCATGGCCGTGCGAAGATTCTGCAGCACGGAGGCCTGCGGAGTGGGCGGGGGTGGGGGGGGCGGGGGGGGGGGGCGGAGGGGGCAGGGGTCAGCACCCCCCCCCAAGGGACGTGAGACCCAAAAGACCACCTTGTCCACCCCTCAATTGGCTGTGGGCCCCCAGGTCACCCTGCCCAGACCTCGCCTCCTGCTCCTGTGACCCCTGGACCAGCCTCCTCTGCACACTGTCCCACCCAGCCCCCCTATCTTGGGCCCTTTCTGAGCTCCAGCTTGATGCCTGGCCCGGGAGGGGTCTCATGCCCTCCGGGGCTCACCTGGGATGCACTGTAGACAGGAAAGTCCTCCACAGGTGGAATGAGGCCCTGGGCAATGAGCTGACCATAGGACGGGGGTGCCTCCCGCCGCACGAACTCAGCCTCCAGGCGTGTCATCTGGGTCTCAAAGGCCCTGGAAGCGGTGGGCGGAGGGAGACATGGCGGGGCTGCCGTGTGCCTGCAGCGGCAACAGCACTCTGGGACAGCCCTCCACCCAGACATCCCAAGATGTAGGGACCCCAGTGTGCACTGAGGCAGCCTCCACGTGGCTGGCCCGTGCCTCCGTCTGCAAACCCACAGCTGCAGGGACAGCAAGCCTGGGCAATGGAGAAGCCCGGTGCCCTGGCTGCGAGCACAGCACCCACCTGTACTCCTGCGTGCGAAGTGAGTAGAGCTTGAAGGCACAGCCCAGCGCGATGACCAGCAGCAGGCCACACACCAGGCTGCCGATGAGCGCCGCCGTTATGACCTTTCGGGGCACGGCGGCCAGGCACCCATGCTCGTCGCTGCCATCCTGGCAGTCCTCCTGGCCGTCACAGCGCCACGTCTCAAAGATGCACAGGTTGGTGCCGCAGTGGAAGGTGCCAGGCTGGCAGGAGAAGCAGTTCTTCTCATCGGCGCCATCAGGGCAGCTTTTCTGGTTGTTGCAGCGGTCGGCAGGCGCGTAGCACAGACCACTGCCACCCTCACAGGGGTACTGGTCAGGTGGGCAGGCGGGGCAGCCCTGCTCGTCACGGCCGCTGGCGCAATGCCACCAGCCGTCGCAGCGCTGTGGCTCTGAGAAGCAGCCCTGGTCACCCGTGCTGCCCGCATCACCGTCACTGCTGCTCCCGCACGGCTGTTCCCAGGGGAGGCAGTAGCCCTTCACCTGGTAGGTGGCATTGAAGCCGTGGCCAGCGCTGCGGGCGCGTGCGTGGTAGGCCACGGTGAGCCGGCCCTGGGCGGCCTCCAGGCTCACAGGCCGGTGGTTGCTGCGGTAGGACAGTGTCTGCAGCAGGCGGTCCCCGCGCTCACCCAGGCCCTCGTATACCTGCACGTAGTCATCGTAGCCCAGCCGCAGTTCCAGCTGCAGCAGCACCCGCCGCGACTCCTGCGTGTCCACCAGCCACGTGCAGTGAAGATCCGAGGGCCCGCGGGCCGCGCCAAACAGGTCCGGGGAGGCAAAGGAGCCGTAGAAGCTGCCCAGCCGCCGGCCACACGCCAGGTCAGGGCAGCCCGCCTCGTCGGAGCCGTCGCCACAGTCCTGCAAGCCGTCGCAGCGCCGCTCCACCGGCAGGCAGCGCGTGGAGCGTGCCCCGCTGCACGGGAAGGTCCCCCCAGGACACAGGCTGCCCGGAGGCTCAGAGGCGGGTGCTGAGCAGTTGCCCTCGTCAGAGCCGTCCCCACACTCATCCACAGTGTTGCACTGCCACGGGCCGGGCAGGCACTTGCCATTGTCACAGCGGAACTCATCTGCCTGGCAGGACTCCTGGCCCAGCTTCCCTGTGGAGTGGAGAGGTAGCAGGGGAAAGTCAGGTGACAGAAAAGCCTCCCTCCAGCCTGGGGGCCTGGGGCCAGAAGCGGGCAGGTGGTGGAGACAGAGACTCCCCAATACCAGGGCGGGCCCAGTCCCTGACCTGAGCCTAGGGTTAGGGGTGAGTTCCCACAACTACCAAAGACTGGGAAGTGGGGCCAGTGATCTTGAGAATCCAAGGCATCCGGCATGCCCAGTCCTGCCACTGTCCTGAGATTGACAGGACAGTCGGGGGACACCCCGTGGGAGCCGGGGCCCTGTGAAGGGTGCTGCCCATGTGGGCGGGAGCCTGTGGGCATGCACCGTGTGCTCCTTGGTGTCCTGCCCATCCTGTGGCCGCCATCACCTCGGATGTAAGACAGACGGAAGCCCTGGGCCTGGCCGGAGCTGGAGGCGTCTGAGTGGAAGAAAATCCAGACGTGGTCACGGGCGGAGATGAAGGCAGGTGGGATGGCAGAACCACAGAGGCGGAAGGCCTCCTGGCGGGGCGGGGCTGCTGGACCCAGCAGAAGCCAGTCCAGGGAGCACTGGTGGGACTCCTCCACGTCAAAGTTGCGGAAGCTGTGGGTGGGGGCGGGGCATGGAGAGGACCCAGACATGAGACAGCAGGAGGGACCTCTGTGGCCAAGGACCAGCCGGGAGGGGTCAGGCTGGAGCCACAGCAAGGACAGCCAGCCCCGTCCCAGCTAGCCACCCCCGCTCCTCGTGTCCCAGACTGCCTGGTTCCTCCATTCTCTGACACTCCGTCCCCACGCTGTCCCCATCCAGGTGTGCACAGGCAGCTCCATGAAGAATCACAACGTCCATGCAGGTCATTTCCAGCTCTGCCATGGCTTCCCTTCCCTTCATCAGTGCACATGGCACCCCCAGCCCAAAGCCAAAGGGGAGCAGAAGGTCAAGAGCCCCCAGCCCTGACATTCTCCCCAAAAGGGCAGAGGCCCAAGGGCCCAGACCCCTCCAGCCCAGGTTCACTGGGACAGGCCCAGCACAAAGTCCCAGGCATGGGCACTGAGGGTGAGACTGCCCACGGGGCTGGCCAAGGCTGCAGCAGGTTGACAGCTTGTCACCTCAGGAGATACACTGGCCCTGAACCAGCTGGCCCTTGGGGAAACTGAGGCACAGAGACTAAGACAGACTCTGCCCATGCTCATCACATCCTCATGCTTTGAAGCTATGGAGTAAGAGCGGGGGTTGTGCCTTTAGGGCTTTGGCATTTAGGAAAACTATGGCAGATGGAACCCATAGTGACATCCCAGCCAAATGTCGCCATGACCACCCCTGGCCAGGGGTTCCAGCCTCTCAGGACCACTGCTCGCTGCCTGGCCCTCTTTCCCTCTGCATGTCCCTGAGGCTCCAGCACCCAGACTTTGCCCACTTAATTCGCCTCCCAAAGGCCCCCTCCAGAAACCATGCTGTGGGCTCAGTGCTATCCTGGCCCCCAGCCACCCCTGCAGGACAGAGAGGACACCCCTGCCACCTCAGAGACATCAGACCATACCCACCAGTCCCAGGCTGTGTTCCCAGTGGCGTGTGTGCTGGCCCTGCCTTCCTGGCAAGGCTGAGTGACTGAGACCCCATACACCCCATGAACGATGCTCAAAGCAGGAAGAGGTCCAGCTTGGGCACCTTGCCACAGAGGCCCACGGAGACCCAGGGCACTGGACACACTCACGTGTGTGTGTTCACATGTGCACATGCATGCTTACAGCGCACATATGGTTACACCTGTTTTCGTACACGCATGCTCACATGCATGCTCTCTGCACCTGTGCAGGCATGGCTGTGCTCACACATGCACTCGCTCACACGTGTCCTTTATGTCTCCTCCGACATGGGCTTGGCCACGTACACAGGCACATGTGTGTTCATATACATACACACATGTGCACTCATATGCACACACATCTTACATGTGCTCACACACATGCACATACTACACACCTGCTCAAATACCTACACACACCTGCCTCACACATGCATACGCCTGCACTTGCACACACCTGCTCACATGCTCAGACACACGCACACACCCACACACCTGTTCTCACCTGCTCACACACAAGCACTCACACACACCTCACACGTGCTTACGCACATGCACGTGATCCCACACCTGTGTACAAACACGTACACCCTCGGGCATGCGCCCTCCACACCTCACACACTCAAGACACATGCTCACCCACCCCACGCACGTAGGCCCACTATGATTCCCTCCAACACCCCCGGGCACCCCTACCTGATGGTGATCATGTCCCCACGGTCGCCTTGGATGTACCAGCTGCAGTTTGTCCCCGGCGGGTAGTTGAGGGGCCAGGCCGGGCTGTAGATGACCCCGCGCCGCTCCGTGTGTTGCTCCAGCTTCCCGCTGCAGGCCGCTGTCGGAAAGGCCGGCCCATCTTTGGTTGGGAAGCGGGTTGTGGTCAGGGGCAGACAGGGCTTCAGCACAGGCCTCCCACATAATGGGATCGAGTCCGGCCAAAGAATGGCCATGCCAAGGGCAAGGCCACAACTCGGGACTTCATGAAGGTGGTACATAGGGAGGCCAAGGAGGGCCCCCTATACTCTGGGCACCTGCAGCCCCCAACCCTATGCAGTAGGCTAGAGCCTAGGTCCTATCCTCTGCATCTCTAGCTGGGCTGGGAGCGAACACACCAACAACCCCTCCTGGCAGCCAGAACCTCCAAGGTGTAGCCTCGTGGCCTCGGCTCAGTGGAGAAGTCCACACCCCTAGGCCTGCCCGGCTGGCGTAGCCCATCCTGTGACAGTCCCCTGCCTGCTCTCCCAGGGCTTTCTCACTCAACATGTATTTACTGAGCACTTACTATGTGCCAAGCACGCTGAGTAAGGCAGGAATAAGGCCAGCTCTATGGAACTCACAGGCTGGGGGTGGGAGCAGATGGACTTTATGCAGAACCCCTGGGTGGAGTGAAGAAGATCCTACGACAGGCCTGCAGGGAGGTGGCAAAGTCCAGCTGTGGCTGGAAATGCAACCTGGGTCTGATCACACCTGCGCAGAATTCGGGTTTTATCCTGAGTACAAGTGGGAAGCCACCAAAGGTAGATCTCAGAACCAGGTGAGGAAACAGGCTCAGAGAGGGTCAGTGACTTGCCTGGGGTCACACAGCTAGGGAGGGGCAGAGTCAGGAGTCACCATAATCCTCTGGTAGCCTCAGCTTCTCACCGCAGCACTGAGCCAACATGCATTCATGGAGTGCCAACTGTATACCACTCAGGTTGAACAAAGGGCATCTCGCCCGCCAGCTTGAGGGAGGAGCCCTCTGTGCCCAGCGCCACTGGCTTCGATTTAACCCATGCATTCTCCATGCTGTCTGCTTCTAAACCAGCCAGGGCAGCATGGTGAGCCTGCCCTGCCCTGCTGTGCCCTGGCCCTCCTAAGACCGGGTGGCTGGCCCCTGCACTTGGCCACCTCCCCTACCCTTCACCCCCCCAGACCTTTCTCCACACTGGTCCATCTGATTCTCACAACAGCCTGAGATAAAGGCAGGGCCTATTTTGCAGATGGAGAGACTGAGGCTCAGAGAGGTGAGGGACAACCCTTTTCCCGAGCCCAGTGACACTCCCTCCTTGCCCTCCCAATGCCAGCCCTGGCAGAATGATCCTGCAGAGTTCTCTATGGTTCTCAGCAGGACTCTCTGGGACCCAGCTGCAGAATAGAGAGGAGAGCCCTCTGGCTGCCTCCCATGCTCTCAGGACAAAACCACAATTCACTACAGTGGCCCCAGCCCCCTCCCTGAGCCACGCTTGGCCTTGTCCCCCCCATAACCCTTAGCAGCCCCCCAAGACCTCTCCGATCCCTCACAATGGAAGGGGACTTTGCTCTGGAGGCCCTGGTGGTCCACAGTGGGTGCTCTCCCCACCCTCTTATCCCGTTCATGGACTGCTAGTCAGCTTCCATTCCCAGCTCTGTGGTCTGTTCCCAGAGAAGCCCTCCAGGCTGCCCCCTGCAGAGCTCCCGCCCTCCGCCCCTCCCCCCAGCCTGGGCCACCCGAATTTCCCTTTTGTTGTTAAGACTGACGAGTGAACATGACACAGGAAGGCAGGGCCGGCCGGCTGTGTCCGGGACCCTGCACAGTGCCTGAAGGATGCCAGGTGCTCCGTAAATGTGGGTCCCTGAGTGGATGGGTCCGTCTGAGGACCTGCTGGGCAGCTGGAGGCAGGAGCTGGGAGCTGAAGCCCCTTCCCTTGGGGGCCTACTGGGACAATGAAGGTCCAGGTGACCCAGGACTGTGACTAATAGGGAGCTGGCAACCCTATGGAAAGCTCGTGAGAACATCAAGGATAAGAACAGAACTCTTGGCCCTGGAGCAAGGCTGGCCACCACCGAGTCACCATCAGACCCTTGACAGTCCTGGGACAATGAGGTGCAAGCCAGAGCCTCTGCACCTGGGACTTACACAAGGCTCTGGGAGGCAGCCCCCACAACGAGCTTCCGATCCTGCCCCTGAAATAGAGCACTGTACTGTATATCCCGCTCCCCGCCCGGGGTAGCGGGGAGGAGATAAACTATTGGCGAGGGATCTCAGGGTGCAGTCATCCAAACATTCAAAGTCACCCCAGCCCCAGCCCCAGCCTAGTTCCCTCTACCGGCTGAGGCTACCGGCCATGAGGACACCACAGAGTCCTGAGGTGCTGAACTGGGATTCCTGGGGTGGTGTAGGGTTAAGAAACCCAAAAGGGGCCAGGTGCAGTGGCTCACACCTGTAGTCCCAGCACTTTGGGAAGCCAAGGCGTGAGGATCATTTGAGGTCAGGAGTTTGACATCAGCCTGATCAACATGGCAAAACCCCATCTCTACTAAAAGTACAAAAATTAGCTGGGTATGGTAGCGGACATCTGTAATCCCAGCTACTCGGGAGGCTAAGGAAGGAGAATTGCTTGAACCCAGAGGCAGAGGTTGCGGTGAACCAAAATCACACCACTGCACTCCAGCCCAGGTGACAGAGCAAGACTGTGAAGGGAAGAAAGGGAGAGAGAAAGAGAAAGAGAGAGGGAGGGAGGGAGGGAGGGAGGGAGGGTTCCCAGCGAATTTTTAGATTTTTTTGTAGAGATAGGGGTTTCATTATGTTGCCCAGGCTGGTCTCAAACTCCTGAGCTCAAGCATCCTCTTGCCTCAGCCTCTCAAAGTGCTGGGATGACAGGCACGAACCACTGCACCCAGCCAGACTTAACATGTTTATAGAAATCCTTGTTGGAAATGGCAGTATATAGGTGGAATTAGCAAGAGCTGCGGAGGTCTGTGGGGGCTTATCAATGACAGAACTGGCTCCCTGAGGCCCCTCTCAGACTCTCCAGGCAGCACGAGCGCCCCAGGGGGCCTGGGCTTATCCACTGCCAACCCCAGCAGCCCCTTCCCTCCAGCAATGGAGGATGGATGGGCTCGGCCACCCCTCCAGCTCTTGATGGTCTTTGCAGTGCTCGGGACGAGGTAGGAGCTTAAAGACAGCCAGCGGCTGGACAGACTCACGCCAACAGGCAGAGGCGGGGGCAGCGTTCTCACTGTGTCCTCTCGGATTCTGTATGTAGTTTTGGCCAAAATATTTACCTCCCTCTTGCAAGTCAGCTGCCTGCAACTCACCTTTCACGTGCAGCTGATGCAAGGCCATGCCCTCCACCCATCTTCTTATCTAACCTCCCACACCAAGCCAATGCCTTCCCTGCCCTGAAGCACCTCCAGACCAGCTACTGGGCAACCAGTGGGCACCGCCATAGCCCAAGTCCAGCAGAATGACTCAATCCAGCCAATCCTAAGCTGTTTACTCTGCCCTGCCTCAACTTTCTTTGTTTTTTATTTTTTTTGAGACAGAGTCTTGCTCTGTTACCCAGGCTGGAGTGCAGTCGTGCGATCTCAGCTCACTGTAACCTCTGCCACTCGTGTTCAAGCGATTCTCCTGCCTCAGCCTCCCAAGTAGCTGGGATTACAAGCATGCGCCACCACGCCCGCCTAATTTTTTGTATTATTAGTAGAGACGGGATTTCGCCATGTTGGTCAGGCTGGTCTCAAACTCCTATGCTCACGCAATCCGCCCACCTCCGCCTCCCAAAATGCTGGGATTACAGGCATGAGCCACCGTGCCCAGCTGCCTCGAATTTCCTATGGAAGCGCTAATGCCGGCTCTAATGTATCCCTTTCTCCCACTCCTGCTTCTGCTTGTCCAAACTTAGTAATTCCCAGGTGGCCCTGCATGGCGTGGCATGCCCCTCCTCTCAAGAAAATTAATAAAGTCTTCTCTCCATGGCATGGGCCACTCTGTGTCATCCCACCATCATACCCCTATAAATTAAAACCTAGGAATTATTTTAAAATAGGCCGGCATCGACTGAGCACGGTGGCTCATGCCTGTAATCCCAACACTTTGGGAGGCCGAGGTGTAAGGATCACGAGGTCAGGAGTTCAAGACCAGCCTGGCCAAATAGTAAAACCCTGTCTCTGATAAAAATAAAAAAATTATCTAGGCATGGTGGCAGGCACCTGTAATCCCAGCTACTTGGAGACTGAGGCAGGACAATCGCTTGAACCTGAGAGGGGGAGGCTACAGTGAGCAGAGCTCGAGCCACTGCACTCCAGCCTGGGCAATAGTAGTGTGAGACTCTGTCTCAAAAAAAAAAAAAAAAAAAAAAAAGGCAGACATCTCACAGTGCCTCACAGACCTCAGGGAAGCCCACGGCCCAAGTGAGAGCACAAGATGTCAATTCCATGGGACCCTCAGCAGCTTGCCAGTGGTATAAAGCCATAATGTGCCAGGCACCACATGGAGAGCTTGCCTCACTGGCTCATGGAACCCTAAGAGCCAGGTTTTGAGTAGACCTTGTTATTTCACCCACTTTACAGATGAGGAAACTGAGGCTCAGAGAAGTTGAAGCCTGTCCAAAGCCAAACAGCTCCTTTGTGATGTAGAAAAGATGCTGGCGGGAACTCAGGGTGGAGACAGGACCCTGAAGGACTGTCCTCAGGGGCCACAAACCCAGAAGGGCCTGGAGGGAGGGAGGAAGGAGAGAAAGTGCTTACTTACCTAAGGCAGGAACCGCACTGCTGAGCCTCCCGGTGAGAAAGATGTTCACTGAGGGAGACACAAAGAGGGGATCAAGGGTCCCAGGTACCTGCTGGAGACCAGCAGCAGCCCATGCGGGACACCACAGCTAAACCCAAGGCTGGCCCACTGGTCCCCTTCCTCCTACCAGGCAAGGCCCAGAGCACAGCCCAAGCCTGCCCATCAAGAGAGCCCACCCTCACCCCACCTCCCTGCCTCCTTGCTCTGTTATCCAGGCTGGAGTGCATAGCTCACTGCAGCTTCAAACTCCTGGGCTCAAGCAATCCTCCCACCTGAGCCTCCCAAGTAGCTGGGACTACAGGTGTGGACCACTATGCCTGGTTATTTATTTTTTATTTTTGTAGAGATGGGGTCTCATTGTGTTGCTCAGGCTGGTCTCAAACTCCCGGCCTCAAGCAATCCTCCTGCCTTGGCCTCCCAAAGTGCTGGGATTACAGGCACCAGCCACCATACCTGGCCTGCTCCTGCTACTTTGAAAGCTTCCCCCTCCAAGGGGCTTTGCTTGCCCAGCAGCCGCAGAGGCGGGAGGGGAGGCAGTTCTGATCATCCCCATTTACAGGGCCCACAGCTAGTGACGGAACCATGCTCTTCCCCCATGCCACGCCGACCTGGAGAAGGGAGGCAAATCTCCCCAGTCAGCCTTCATGTGCCCAACTCCGTGGGGTTTGGCCCTCACTTTCACCTTCTGCTCTGCCCCAGGGGTTAAGCACCCAGAGAGAAGATATGGGCAGAGTTGGGGATCAAGTCCAACGTCCAGGGGTTCAGGATGTGGGTCAGACACTGCCTGGCCAGGAAGCAGGAGCCGCTGCCCGACTCAGGACACCGAGGCCCCCTGGACGAGCCAGGCCAAAGCTCCTGAGCACAGAGGGCCTGTCCCCCTGCCCTGCCCACCAAGGATGCCAGCATCCAGCAGCTCAGAGCCCAGCACACACGGCCCCCCACCCAGGTTGGGGTGGGTGTGCTGGGTTTACACTCTCCATTCTCTCCAGCGTATGTACATCCCATTGAGCCAGGCTCACACAGCTGGGGCAAGGGACTGCCGGAGCCTGGGAGCTCCCTGACTCCTGGGGGTGATTACTTTGTCATTTCAGTGGCTTCAACAAACCTGTCAGGTTACAGAGCCCTCACTGGTGACATCACAGGGTGTCCCCTAATGACCCCCAGTTCTTATAATGGCCTCCCTCCTTCATCACAGTAAATAAAGGAGCCATGTGGGTTGGGGATTTAACTCTCGCCCACACAGAGCCCTGGAAAGCTGGACAGAAAAACTCCCAGGCAAGGCAGGAGCCCCTCCCACCCCATGCCTGAGCTGGACGGGTTCCTGGCCCAACCCAAGGACCCCCCTAGATTAAACAGGCCTGCTCCGGGGCTGAGAGACACAAACGGAAAACAGGAGTCCCCTGGAAGCTGCCTCCGCTCTGGCACCCTCCTCCAGCCCTGCCCCGCACCCGCCCCCACCCCCAACTCCGGGCCGGAAACAGTTTCTTCAGGGGACAGCCGGCTTGGCCTTTGTCCCCAGCACCCGGGACCCCCTGGCCTCCAGGCTCAGCGCGGGCGGGCCCGGTGAAGGCTGCCGCCTGCGCGAAGGGCTGCCTGCCAGCGCTCAGCCCCGGGTTCCGGGCGCTACTCTGAGCGGGGTGGGATCCGGGACTGCGCCACCAGAGTCGCCCTCCCAGGCCCAGAGCCCGGCGGGCGGACAGGCGGTACTGGGAGCTTTCTGGGCCTCCGCACGGGAGACAGCGAGGTGCGGTGCCCCGGGAAGCCAAGGTCGGAGAGGGGATCGGTCCCGGTGCCGCGCGGAGCTGCCATACGGGACCCGGACCCGCCCGGCCCGCGCGGCCCACTCACCGAGACACACCACGGCCAGCTGCGCCGGGGCGCCCAGCGCGCCCTCCAGCCCCGCGGCCGCGCGCTTATCCATGCCTGGCCCGGCCGCCCGCAGGCGCCGCCTCCTGCTGCCTGGCTCCGGCTGTGGCTCCGGCTGCAGCCGGGGTTCGGGCTCGGGCTCCGGCTGGCGCGGCGGCTGCGGCCCAGGTGCAGACGGCGGCTCCCGAGGCGTCTTTGTGCTGTGGCGGTGCAGGCCCGTAGCGCACGCGGGGCCACATCGGCCGCGGCGTCACGGGCCCCGCGGGGGCTCAGCGGCGGCCGCCAGGGAGGACCCCCGCCCGCCGCTGCCCCCGCGCCCCGGGAGCCCCGCCGCGGCCGGCCTGGGCCCGGGGACCCCCAGCGCGCCCATGCCCCGCGACGCGCAGCCCGCCCGGCCCCGGCGTCCCCAGGCCGCCCCGCGCTGCGCCCAGCCTGCCCGGCCGGGTGCCGCCGGTGAAGCGTCAATGGGTCTGTCGGCCGTCCCGCCCGGCCCCTCACCCGCGCCCGGAGCCCGGAGGCCTAGCTGCGCCAGCCACGTGACGCGCCCGCCGAGCCGCAGTGGCGCTGGCAGGGCGGGCGGAGGCGGCTGGGGCGGGCCGGGGGGCGCACGCCCCGCCTTGGGGTGCTGGACAGCTCCGCGCACAGGCCCCGCCCCGTCCGCGCCCCCAGCCCTCCAGCCCAGCGCTCCAGGCTGGCGGTGCGCCCTGTGTCCCGGCCGCTGCTCTCCTGGCCTCCTCCCGGGCCCATGAATTGGTCCCTCCTGGACTGGGAGAAGGTGGGAGAGAGAGGGCGGCTTAGGTGACCTCACAGGGCTGGTGCACGGCTAAGGCCTGTCTTCCTCGCAAGGTGTCCCTGTTTCTGCCCCTCCAATTCTTTCACTTGCCACAGTCCAAGTGCCCTGTCACGTCTCTAAGAGAAACCTCCTGTGCCGAGCAAGACCTCTGAAGGGACATTGGTGAACATGAGGCCAGAGGCCTCTAGACATCTCCCAGGGCCCCCTGAGGCTACCCTGTTACCCGTTATCCTCGCGAGGCTGGGGACTGGGGAGGAGGCCTGCTTCTTAGGCTGGGGCTGCCATCTGGAGAGCTGTCCATCAAGAGGTTGAATCCAACGAGGCAAAACCAGGAGAGACAGGGGGAAGGTTTGGGAAAGCCATTTAGGGTCAAGACGGATGAAATCAGGGCTCCCCAAAGGCTCCATAGCACAGAGGGCCCACCAACCTGAGCTGAGGCTCCCAACCCTTTTCTAACATCCCCAGCACCTCATTTGATATTCTCCGTATATGGAGAGGTTGAAACTGATGGTCTGTTCGTGAAAGCCTAGACAGTCACTCACTCAGACTGCACAGGTTGATTGGATTTTAATAAAAATTGAGGGGAAGAAAAATCCTCTTAGTTTTTCTGGGTTTTCTTGTTCTCTGTCTTCTAACTCCTCTGGTGATTCTTCCAAAGCAGACTTCTTTGGAAATGTATTCAAGAATGTAAAAATCAAAGAGCAAGGTACGTTACGGATTGACCGCATAGAGCCCTGGCCTGTGTGTAATTTGGTTTCAGAAGTCCCTCAGACTGCTGACTTCGGAAGCGCAGGCATTTATTGACGCATGGCAAAAGCGCTCCACAGAGGCAGGGGCAATGGTAGGGTGGATCTGCAGTTTGTTTGTTGTTGTTGTTGCTGCTGCTGCTGCTGCTTCGTTTTTTTTAGAGACAGAGTCTCGATTTGTCGCCCAGGCTAGAGTGCAGTGCTGCAACCAGCTCCCTGTACCCTCAAACTCCTGCACTCAAGCAATCCTCCCACCTCAGCCTCCCAGGTACCTGGGATGACAGGTGTGCACCACCATGCCAGGCTAATTTTCTAACTTTTTGTAGAGACAAGATCTTGCTCTGGTGCGCAGGCTGGAGTGCAGTGGTGCGATCATGGCTCACTGCAACCTCAAACTCCTGGACTCAAGGGATCCTTTTGCCTCAGCCTCCCAAACTGCAGGGATGACAGACATGAGCCACCACACCTGGCCAAAATACACAGCTTTGTTGCCACTTGAAGATGCTGCCTGCTTCAATGCATGTTTTGCAAGTTATGTAAGGAATCTAGTGTCCAGACCAATGACCAATAAGGGAGTCATATTGGAACCTGAAGCAAAAGAAAAGTAAGCCCCTAGATGCAGTTATCAAAATATTCTCCTATATTTTGAACCAAGTGGAAAGGCTAATAAGAGCTCTATAATCACAAAACATCACTATATCTAAATCTCCATGCTCCCAAATCAATCTGTGCACATCCCATTGTGAACCCTCCTAAACCCACACAGCAAGGAATAGCCAAGATATCCAGGAACCTTGGGCTGACTAGAAATAGCTGTCCCCATTGTACACACAAAAAAAATTGCATTAAAGCTGATTTATCAGCCGGGCACTGTGGCTCATGCCTGTAATCCTAGCACTTTGGGAAGCCGAGGTGGGTGGATCACCTGAGGTCAGGAGTTCAAGACCAGCCTGGCCATCGTGGTGAAACCCTACCTTAAAAAAAAAAAAAAAAAAAAAAAAAAGCTGATTTATCTTGATTATTGAGTTTTTTGCCACTTCCTTCAATTCTGTGCCCAAAGTGAGTGCCCCACTCCCCTATCCTACTCCCTGCCCATATTGAGACCTTGGCTCTCTGACACCCCATTTCCAGTTTGTCTCATGATGGTCTAGTGCCCCCTAGAGGCTGCTGTGCCAGGCAGGACCCTTGCTGGGGGTCCCCAATGCAGCTCTGGCCTAATCCGCTCCCCCCGCTGCCCTCCTACCACTTCTGGAAAGGTTCCTAGTATTCCTGTCTCTGCTGAGATACTTTTCCACTCCAGCTGCAGTCTCCTGGGTCCCTCCACCTCTGACACCTTTTCATAAACATCCCCCATTGACTCAAGCTATATCCAGAATGTGTCTATTCATCACAATCTGAAAGCTTCCAACTAGTGGAGAATTCAGTACTGGGAAGGAGATGATGGGTGTGGACCTAGAACATGGGAACTGGCTGGGGCAGCTGAGGGAGCAGTGTGGGAGCAGAGGGGCTCAGACATGAGAGCAGGGGCTTCCTGGCAAGAAGCTTCCTGGTTAGGAGGAAGCAAATCTGCTGTCACACTCACTGTGGGCCAGTGATGCCTTCAGGAATCTGCTCTAGGAGTGAGGAGTCAGAGGACAGGCAGAGAGGAGACGGAAGATGCACGGAGGCATCCCACGTAAGTCCCCACCCCATCCCAAACAAGAGGGCCACCATCATTGCCCACTGACCAGTCACACAGCCCAAGCCCACATGTGACACAGAAGAAAACAATGACACAGGAGAGTCCCACATCCTCCGCCATCATTCACCCACAGGCAGATGTTCAAACTCAAGTCCTCTCTTATCCAGCTGCTTACCAGACACCAATGAAGAGAATTCTGCATTGAATGGTGTCTTTTCTGATTTCAGATAACTAGAATCAGCCAGGGGCAGTGGCTCACACTTGTAATCTCAGCACTTTGGGAAGCCAAGGTGGGAAGATCACTTGAGGCCAGGAATTCAAGACCAGCCTGGGCAACATAGCAAGACCTTGGATCTACAAAAAATTTTTTAAATGTGTTGGGTCTGGTGGTATGCATCTGCAGTCTCAGATACTCAGAAAGCTGAGGTGAGAGCATTGCTTGGACCCAGGAGTCTGAGGCTTCAGTGAGCCGTGATTACACACTGTACTCCAGCCTGGGCAACAGAGTGAGACCCTGTCTCAAAAAAAACACAAAACAAACAACATCAAAATCCTAGAATTTATTCAAAGGTCAAAGGCCAAAAGTGGCTTTGGCAAATAAAACTGAAAAAACTGTTTTCTGATCACCTGTCCAGGTTTATCACAGGTGACTTCCAGGAGGGCAAACCCCACATTATCCTAACTGAGACATAGACCAGACACCCCTCACCCCCACATCTGCTCCTTCTCTACTGTGCCCTACTCAGTTCATTGCCACGTTCATTACTGAGTCAATAATTTTTAATCCAATCTCCCTACATCCAAACCATCACTACAACCTGCTAGCCCCTCCAATGTATCCCAAACCTACGCACCTCTCTCCATCACCATGACCACCTCCCTGGTCCCCAGCCACCATCTCCTCTCTCCTGGACCTCCACAGAAGCCCCCCATGTGGTCCCTTGCCTCTCAATTCATCACTCACGTTCTTAACATGCAAATTGGTTCATCCCCGCTGCTGAAAATGCCGGATCACTTTAGACCAGGAGTTCGAGACCAGCCTGGCCATCATGGCAAAACCCCATCTCTATAAAAATACAAAAATTAGCCAGGCCCCGAGGCGAGCACCTGTAATCCCAGCTACTCGGGAGGCTGAGGCAGGAGAATCTCTTGAACCCGGGAGGCGGAGGTTGCAGTGAGCTGAGATCTCGCCACTGCATTCCAGCCTGGGCGACAGAGCGAGACTCTCCCTCAAAACTAAATAAATAAAAATAAATTTAAAATACTACAAATAAACTGGCAACATATATAGTTGCAATAACAGCATTTCGTCCTGAGCTCCATGGGATGGGGCAGCCGGCCGGGGGTTGGATTGACTTCAGTGCAGCTTCCTAGCATTTCTGCAATCCTGGCGCTGGGGCGGTGGGGGGGCGGATTTTGGTCAGTCCAGGTGGGAACAGCAAAGCTCAGAGCTGAGTGCCTGCTTGCCTTTGGAAGTGCTTGCGGAACACCCAGCCACAGTGCACCCATGCAGCCTGGGCGTCTGCAGGAACTTCTGTCCGGGGCAGTGGGCGTGGTTTACCCAAGTGCATCTAGCCAGAGACAGTCTCCAGGCTGCAGCCAGTTCCTAGAACCTTAATAGACCAGCAGCAGTAAAATCATTTCTCCTTCAATATTGAGCAGCAATTTTAAAATTACAGGCCTGGAACGGTGATAGTAAGTATGTCATAAAAGCACCATTCCAAAAAAAAAGGCTTTTATTGCAATGAAAATGTTAGCAGCAGGTTGCCCCTTGGTTTACATAACCCTCTCTGCAGGAACTTCCAGTGCTGAGTGCAATTCCCATTTTCAACCAAAAAGCTCCCTCGGCCTTGCTGAAGCACTCGGAAGTGCCCTAAGCAATATCATTTGTGTATTGATTTGGGGGAGAATCAATCCAATCCCGTCCACCTCACTAAATTATGAATGGGGCCGAGCTCATCAGAAATCCCAAGGTGGTTAACAGGTAAGATTTGTTCTTTAACCCTGTTGGCTCCTGATATGGTTTGGATATTTGTCCCTTCCAAACCTCATGTTGAAATGTGACCCCTCCCCCCAGTGTTGGAGGTGGGGCCTGGTGGGAGGTATTTGGGTCTTGGGAGTGCTCTTCACACCCTAATGAATGAGTGAGAGCTGACTGCTTAAAAGATCCTGGTGGGCTGGGCACAGTGGCTCATGCCTGTAATCCCAGCACTTTGGGAGGCCGAGGCGGGTGGATCACGATGCCAGGAGTTTGAGAACAGCCTGGCCAACATGGTGAAACCCCATCTCTACTAAAAATACAAAAATTAGCTGAGCTTGGTGGCGAGTGCCTGTAATCCCAGCTGCTCGGGAGGCCGATGCAGGAGAATCGCTTGAACCTGGGAGACGGAGGTTGCAGTGAGCTGGATCGCGCCACTGCACTCCCGCCTGGCGACAGAGCAAGACTCCGTCTCAAAAAAAAAAAAAAAAAAAAAGAGCCTGGCGCCTCCTCCTACTTACTTCCTCTGTTGCCAGGTGGCACTGGCTCCCCCTTTGCCTTCAGCCTTGATTGGAATTTTTTTTTTTTTTTTTGAGTCGGAGTTTCGCTCTTGTTACCCAGGCTGGAGTGCAATGGCGTGATCTCGGCTCACCGCAACCTCCGCCTCCTGGGTTCAGGCAATTCTCCTGCCTCAGCCTCCTGAGTAGCTGGGATTACAGGCACCCACCACCATGCCCAGCATTTTTTTTTTTTTGAGACAGAGTTTCACTCTTGTTGCCCAGACTGAAGTGCAATGGCCCAATCTTGGCTCACTGCAACCTCCGACTCCCGGTTGAAGCGATTCTCCTGCCTCAGCCTCCCGAGTAGCTGGGACTACAGGCATGTGCCACCATGCCTGGCTAATTTTGTATTTATAGTAGAGACGGCGTTTCTCCATGTTGGTCAGGCTGGTCTGGAACTCCTGACCTCAGGTAATCCGCCCGCCTCAGCCGCCCAAAATGCTGGGATTATAGGCGTGAGCCAGTGCACCCAGCCAATTTTTGTATTTTTTTAGTAAAGATGAGGTTTCGCTCTGTTGGCCAGGCTGGTCTGGAACTCCTGGCCTCAAGTGATCTGCTCGCCTTGGCCTCCCAAAGTACTAGGATTACAGATGTGAGCCACCGCGTCCAGCCATTCTGCCTTGACTGGAAGCCTCCTGAGGCCCTCGCCAGAAACAGATGCTAGTGCCAAGCTTCTTGTACAGTCTGCAGAACTGTGAGCCAAATGAACCTCTTTTCTCTACAAATTACTCAGCCTCAGGTGTTCCTTTATAGCAACGCAAAACAGGTTACTACAGAGCCACAGGAATAAAAGTGACACCGTGAGACAGCTTGAGTCTCAAGGCCTAAATACAGATTGTGGGAACACAAGGCTGGAGGGGTGCATGAGGAAAGTCATGGGACAACCCTTCCGTCCCAAGGAGTGGCCCCTTCTTATTCACAGCAGGTGAGAGGAGCAGGCCGAGCTCACTTTCAGCCCAAGTGAAAGCTCAAAGCAGCTGGCGGAGGGGCTCCAGGTGTCTGGTAGCAAGACCTTCAGCCCTGGGAGAGACCCTGGGATTCCCTGTGGGGAGCAATAGAGAGAGGGCAGTGCTACCCTCAGTGGGCCCCTCCACCACACGGACAGCCCATCTTTCTTACGAACTTAATCGTTGCATTTAAATCCACTAATTTTTATTTTATTTAAGAACAGTATTATGTTGGCTCAAATCAAATGAAACACCATTACACTGGGAAACGGCTGGGCGAGGTGGCTTACGCCTGTAATCCCAGCACTTTGGAGGGCCAAGGCAGAAGGATCACTTCAGCTCGGAGTTTGAGACCAGCCTGGGCAACTTAGTGAGAACTCCATATCTATAAAAATAAACAAAATTAAAGAAAAAAAATACCCAGGCACAGTGGTGGCTGTAGTCCCAGCTACTCAGGAGGCTGAGGTTAGAAGGATAGCCTGAGCCCAGGAGTTCGAGGCCTGAGCGACAGAGTAAGACTCTGTCTCTAAAAGCCTCGGGAGAGGATTATTATGGCATGTGAATTAAATATTTGAAAAAGAAAATAAAGTAGGTAGGGCACAGTAGCTCACGCTGTAATCCCAGCACTTTGGGAGATTGACGTGGGTGGATCACTTGAGTTCAGGAGTTCCAGACCAGCCTGGCCAACATGGTGAAACCCCGTCTCTACTAAAAATACAAAGGTTAGCCTGGCATGGTGGCACTCGCCTGTGGTCCCAGCTACTCAGGAGGCTGAGGCAGGAGAGTCTCCTGAAACTGGGAGGCGGAGGTTGCAGTGAGCCAAGATCGCACCACTGCACTTCAGCCTGGACTACGGAATAAGACTTCATTACAAAAAAAAAAAAGGAATTCAGTTTCCCACAAATGAAGTGCGGCAATGCTTATGGAATTTACTGGTGTGGTCACGTTCCCCACCAATCTGAAACAGCTGGCTTGATAGAATAGTGGAATGGTTTTTTTTTGTTTTTTTTATTTTTTTTTCTTGAGATGGAGTCTCACTCTGTCGCCCAGGCTAGAGTGCAATGGCAAAATCTCAGCTCACTGCAACCTCTGCCTCCCCGGTTCAAGCAATTCTCTTGCCTCGGTCAGGCTCCTAAATAACTGGGATTACAGGCGCGCCCGGCTAATTTTTGTATTTTTAGTAGAGACGGGGTTTCACCATGTTGGTCAGGCTGGTCTCAAACTCCTGACCTCGTGGTTTGCCCACCTTGGCCTCCCAAAGTGCTGGGATTACAGATGTGAGCCACCTCACCTGGCCCTATGGTTTACTTTTTTACTTTCTCTTTTAAAAAAAAATTAGACTGGGTGTGGCGGCTCACACCTGTAATCCCTGCACTTTAGGCAGTCAGGCAGGCAGATCACTTGAGCTCAGGAGTTCAAGACTAGCCTGGCCAACATGGTGAAACCTCATCTCTACTAAAAATACAAAAATTAGCATGGTGGCATGCGCCTGTAGTCTCAGCTACTTGGGAGGCTGAGGCAAAAGAATCGCTTGAACCCGGGAGGCTGAGGTTGCAGTGAGCCGAGATCATGCCATTGCACTCCAGCCTGGGGGACAGAGGGAGACTCAGTCTCAATAAATAAATAGCAAAAAGAAAAAGAAAGGGAGAAAAGATTTCAAATCCTGTATCCAATAAGGAACTTCTTTTTTTTTTTTTTTTTTTTTTTTTTTGAGATGGAGTCTCGCTCTGTTGTCCAGGCTGGATTACAGTGGCTAAGTATGAACCAGAAATAAACCAGTCCCACAATGACGCAAGCCCAGTTTCCAATAAATTCATCCCTGATTGGATCCAGGTGAGTGCTCCTATCAGCACTGCAAAGCCTCACAGTCTCCTTCCAAGTTTTCCCGGGCAATGTCAATCAAAAGCAACGAAGCTGCAAAGGCGCAATAATTGACTGGAAAACGAGAGAAACAAACAAAGAGAAACAATAAACCCAGACTCATAGAAGAGGCAGAAAGAAGAACTGCTTCTGGGGAGGTGAATTTTACTATTTGGAACACAGCCTCATCCCATGACTGCAATTTCTCCACTGGGACTATCCTGTTGGGTTTGACAGGTGAATCCCTGGAGAATTTTTGTAAAAACTGCAATGCCTCACCCCTCCCTACCCCACCACCCCCAAAGCCTCGGATGCACTTGCTTTGGAATAGGTCTCCACATGCAAATATGGGTACAACCCCAGCTCGGGCAGCAGGCTTCAGCCCGCAGAGTCCCCTGCGATCTTTCCCTGGCCTGGAGTTTCCACGCAGTCATCAGACTGACGGTCACGCCGACCGAACTCAGTCCCACACCCCTCCTCTTGCGGCCGCCTTGGCCTCGCATTTGTGAAACGGCCGCATCCACTGCGCGGCTGCAGAAAGACGGGCAATTTGCAGTACTTTGCAAGACTCAGCTAAGCCCATTGACCGTCGAGGATCGGCACCCACACGGGCTCCCCAGAGCGGCCGCTTGGAGCCAGGAAGACTAGCGAGAGAAACCCACGCCACAGAAACCGGCCCAGGAGAGCTCATCCACCGCCCGCCCTGCGGAAGCAGCCTGGGGGCGAACACCGGCTCCGCGCTGGACTTGCACTGCTGCTTCCCCGCCCCCGCGCTTCCCACCGCCAGGCAGCACCATGGCAACCGCTGTCTCCTGGGTCCCCGCGCCGCCCACGCCCCTCAGCGCTCAAGACTCGAGAAGGTGGAGCCTGAGACCAGCCTGTCCCCGCCCCCTTGACCGAAGCCACGCCCAGTTGGGGGCCCGGATTCGCCGGCCTCTCAGGCTCCCCTTCACAGCCGCCTAATCCGGGGAAACCGGGCTAAGGCTCCGAGACAAAAGTGCAGGAGCAAAAGTGGAAAGAGCTTGGACGCTCGGTTGAGGCACCGCTGGGATTCGAACCCAGGATCTCCTGTTTACTAGACAGGCGCTTTAACCAACTAAGCCACGGCGCCGCCTGCACGAACGCCTTCGCCGATGATTCCTTATTACTATTAGCCTCTTGAGTCGTGCGCATGCGCACAGATTTGACCTGCTACAGCGCACGCGTAGTGTAGCTTCCGATTCATACAAGCGGCGGAGACCGAGACCGGAAGCTCGGGCTACACTGAGGAAGCCGAGTCTGAGAAGCCGAGGCTTCACGGCTATAATAATGTCTCCTCTAACGTGGAGCCAGGACGCCCCGCCTTTGGGGAAGACTCGCGCAAGGATTGGACCTCAGGGTAGTGCGGCCGAGCCCCTACCCGCCCCAGAGAA
Source organism: Sapajus apella (assembly GCF_009761245.1). Taxonomy (NCBI): domain Eukaryota; kingdom Metazoa; phylum Chordata; class Mammalia; order Primates; family Cebidae; genus Sapajus; species Sapajus apella. Next base: position 7,372,967 of record NW_022437008.1, read on the forward strand.
CCTCTGGCCCTGCCAGCGCGGCGGGCACACCCGCCTCTGTCCGACGGTGACCCGGGTAAGTCTCGGACCGTGCCGCCCCGCGACATTAGCCTGGGAAGACCGGGGGGCCCTGCCAGCTCCCGGGGCCGTAACTTCAGTTGAGTCACTTCTCCCGCGGATCCTGAGCTGGGGAAAAGTCGAGGGGTCAGGAAGGCTCCGAGGAAGGGTCACGGGTTTCGGGGTTCCCAGGCTGCTGGCGTGGGGCACCGACACCTAATATGAAGGAGTTTCTGCTGCCAGAGCAGGCCGGGCCCTCTCCGCCCTGGTTTCTCACTTGCCCCTTCTGGGTGTCCTCACGCAGTTACACCAGCCACTGGTCCCCGCACTTTCCAGACGGCCTGTGGGCAACGATGCAGCCGAACACTGCCAACCCATCCACCCACCATCCCTCCCGCATGCACGGAAAGGTTCACCCAGCATGGTGTCCAGCAGGAACCTAAGCTGCTCTCTGAGCCTCTTTCTGGCTTGATGCAACGCTGTGCACTATGCCGTGGCAGCCGGAAGAGGGCTGCGCATAGGCATGGGCGTTCTGGACATTGAGAAGTCTAGAGGGACAGCGTGAGACACCCTGTGATGGAAATGCCACCGCCACCCTCTTGGCACCTAACCAAGCCATCTTCTGCTCTAGGCAGGTGGCCATCTGGGAGCATTAGCCAGGGAGGCACCCAGTGTCTTGCCCACACCTCGTCATATTCATATTGGTGGTTCACTGACGGGTCAACGCATCCGTGGGGGCCGTGTTGACACCTGCCGTCTAGCCGCCCTCCACAGCCATGGGGGTGCATCATCTATGCCTGTTCATGTGTGCTAAGGCCTCAAATTCAACTGGGAGGAGGGAGGCCACTAGCGATGGGACCTCTCTGCAAGGAGACTCCAGTGGCTGGGAGGGCATAAGTGGAGTTTTGCCACATTCATACATCATTCATGTAAATGAATGGATAAGCATTGAACAGACAACTTGAATCTGACCAGTCACCCCATTGTGACTGACAAGGATGGCATCGGACATGGGACCCACCCACATGACAATTGCCAGGCCATGGTGCTTATGCACAGAATTGTTGGATGCCAGACAATTGACACTAGACATTATGTGATAATATATAAATCAGTCTTGCTGGGTTTTTTTCTCTGCTACCCATGCTGGAGTGCAGTGGCACAATCATATAGCTCACTGGCTGCCTCGAACTCCTGGAGCTCAAGCGATCCTCCTGCCTTGGCCTCCCAAACAGCTGGGACTACAGGTGCACCACACACCTGGCTAGTATTTTTGTTTTTTGTGGAGAGGTCTTGCTGTGTTTCCCAAGCTAGTCTCAAACTTCTGGCCTCAAGCTATTCATTTGTCTGTCTTCCAAAGTGCTGGAATTACAGACAGGAGCCTCTGCGCCCAGGCTCAGTTAAGCTTTTTAAATGGACCAAGGGGCCTATTAATGATATTTGATGAGAATCATGTGAAGCATACCAAGTGGAAAAGGGAGCCCGTCTTATTAACGGAAAACTTGACTCTTTCTGGACTGATGCATGCTGTACAATATGCCGTGGCAGCAGGAAGAGGGCTGTGCATAGGCCTGGAAATTCTGGAAATGGAGAAGTCTAGGAGAGCATGAGACAGCCTGTGATGGCGGTGCCACCGCCACCCCCTTGGCTAACCAAATCATCCTCTGCCCCAGGCAGGTGGCTCTCTGGGAGCACTAGCCAGGGAGGCACCCACAGTATCTTGCCATCACGTCCACAGAGGGGTCCCCGTGCCTTGTCATATTTATTTGACAAACCCTTTCTCCAGAACTACTGGTGCCAGCCCCCATGGGTCACCTTACAGGACAGCTCCAGACTCCATAATGTGAGTCAAATATGTGTTCCAAAAATCAAACAGGATGAGCACCAAGACATAAAGCTTAGAAATAGCAAGACTGCTTTTCAAATGCACATGCACACTTGTTTTCCAAAGGAATTAGATTTATTTTGTGTGAAAACAGAAAATAAATGTTCACTTCCCCAGCTGAGAGCTGAGGAGGTGGCACTGTGCTGAGAGCCCAGCCAAGGCTTGCGTCCTGCCCCAGTCTGACAGGACCACTGAGCCTGGGAGGGGCCTAAGAGAAAGTCCCTGCAGAGCCCTGAAACCTACATGCTAGGTAGCCTGTGCTCAAGTCACTCAAAGGGTCCTGTGGCTGTCAGTCATCCTTGCTTCCCCTCAGCAACGGTGAGTTCTCGCTTTCCAATGAGGATAATGATGAAGTCTCCACTGGCAAGCCCCTTGTATCTATCCGGCAGAACACGCATTGGGTGAATATTTCAGAAGAGGTGTCACTCTCAAAGATGGAGAAAGGCCTGTCACATCTTTCGCACTGACATGGGATATTTTAAAAGCAGAAAGGAGGTGCTCGTCAGAGGGGTTCCAGGCACATGATTAGAATTCTCCCACCTGATCCAGCTATGTTGAGCAAGGCAAGGCAAGGGCTCCCTTCTCTGGAATCTCTTTTTTTTTTTTTCTTTTTGAGACTTAGTTTTGCTCTTGTTGCCCAGGCTGGCGTGCAATGGCGAAATCTTGGCTCACCACAACCTCTACCTCCCGGGTTCAAGTGACTCTCCTGCCTCAGCCTCCCAAGTAGCTAGGATTACAGGCATGTGCCACCGTGCCTGGCTAATTTAGTATCTTTAGTAGAGATGAGGTTTCTCCATGTTGGCTGGGCTAGTCTCGAACTCCCTCCTCAGGTGATCTGCCCGCCTCGGCCTCCAAGTGCTGGGATTACAGGCGAGAGCCACCGCACCCAGCTGGAAGTTCTCTAAATATCTGCACTGCTCACCCCCTCACCACCTTCAAATTGAAATAGCGGCCACCTCAATGAGGCCTATCCTGACTACCTTTTAAAATCTTGCAACCTCCAGCACTCCTATTCCCTTTTCCTGTGTATTTTTCTGTCAATTACTTAACACCATGCGACTTACTACACATTTTTCTTGTGTCTTTCCTCTTTGTTTCCTCTTTTAGAATTTAAGCTCTGCTGAGGCAAAAACGTCGGTCTGTTCACGGTTGCATCCCTAGGTGCCCAAAGTTTGTTCAAATGACAAATTATAGAAGGAATTAATGAAAGCTTTCACTGGGCTTCATTTTACCCAATACCAACCTGTTTCAACTTTAAGCCCATGGCCTTTTTATACTTGATTACCAAAGGAATTTGGTCAACTTCTTCAATATTCCACAGTCTCATGGTCCTATCCTAAAACAAATAGGAAACCAGTAGTCATAAAACAGGCTGTGGTACATCCATACAAAGGAATATCATTCAACAGTCAAAAGACTTGGGCTGTCAAGGCAACAGAAAGAGGAAACTTCAATGCACATTGTTAAGCCAAAGAAGCCAGCCTGAAGAGGCCATAGAGTATAATTCCAACCACTTGACATTCTGGAAAAGGCAAAAGTAAAGAAAGTAAATAGATCAGTGGTTGCCCAGGATGATGGGGAAGAGGAGGAGGGATGAACAGTAAAATTATTCTATATGGCTGGGCACGGTGGCTCATGCCTATAATCCCAGCACTTTGAGAAGCAGAAGAAGGTGAGGTCAGGAATTCGAGACGAGCCTCACCAATATGGTGAAACCCCATCTCTACTAAAAATACAAAAATTAGTCAAGTGTGGTAGCATGCGCCTGTAGTCCCAACTAGTTGGGAGGCTGAGGCAGGAGAATGGCTTGAACCCAGGAGGCGAAGGTTGCAGTGAGCTAAGATCGTGCCACTGCACTCCAGCCTAGGCAACAAAGCGAGACACTATCTAAAAACAAAAAACAAAAAAGAACTCTTCTGTATGACACTCTATTGGTAGATATATGATACACATTTGGCAAAACCCATAGACCTATATAACACAAAGCATGAAACGATATAAACCATGGACTTTAGTTAACTTTAGTTAATAACACTTCCCGAAAGGAATGCATTCTTGTTGACACCTAGATTTTAACCCAATGAGAACTTGTCAGACTTCTGTCTTACAGAACTGTAAGATAGTAAATTTGTGTTGTTTAATGTTTAAACAGTATAGTCCTGTAACTTAATATAGCAGCAATTAAAAAAATGGATACACTGAGGATGTTACATTTCTTGATTCAGCAGTTGCAATTAAATGTCCTGTGGGAGAACAAAGGGCACACGTTGGTAACAGATGTGTTGGCTTCACACTGTGTAGAGCTGTCAGATCTTACCAATAAGCATACTTCCTACAGTATAGCAAGTGGCTGGCCAAATCATGGTAACAAAAGATGTCTTCCCAGCTCTTAGATATTGTCATTCAAAAGTTAGTTTCAAGCTGGGCATGGTGGCTCACACCTGTAATCCAGCATTTTGAGAGGCATATGCAGGAGGATGGCTTGAGCCCAGGAATTCAAGACCAGCCTGGGCAATATAGTGAGACCTCTTACCTATAGAATAAAAAAAAAATTGAGGCTAGGCATGGTGGCTCATACCTATAATCCCATCAATTTGAGAGGTCAAAGCAGGCAGATCACCTGAGGTCAGGAGTTTGAGACCAGCCTGGCCATCATGGCAAAACCCTGTTTCTACTAAAAATGCAAAAATTAGCCAGGTGTGGTGGCGTGTGCCTGTAATCCCAGCTACTCGGGAGGCTGAGGCAGGAGAATTGTTTGAACCTGGAGGGCGGAGGTTGCAGTGAGCCGAGATTGTGACTTCATTAACAAATACCTAGTCTTTTACTTTTTTTTTTTTTGAGATGGAGTTTCATCCTTGTTGCCCAGGCTGGAGTGCAATGGCATGATCTTGGCTCACTGTAACCTCTGCCTCCTGGGTTCAAGCCATTCTCCTGTCTCAACCTCCTGAGTAGCTGGGACTACAGGCATGTGCCACCACGCCCAGATAATTTTGTATTTTTAGTAAAGATGGGGTTTCTCCATGTTGGTCAGGCCGGTCTTGAACTCCTGAGCTCAGGTGATCCACCCACCTCGGCCTCCCAAAGTGCTGGGATTACAGGCGTGAGCCACCATGCCCAACCTGACAAATACCTAGTCTTTTAAAATAAGCTTGAAGATTTAGTACATTTGGACATTTTTGGAATACTGGGAAATAAAACCTGCAAATCAAAGAACCTGTTTTTGCCAGTAAGTAAAATCTGTTTTTTTTTTTTTTTTTTTTTTTTTTCAGATGGAGTCTCTCTTGCCCAGGCTGGAATGCCATGGCTTGATCTCAGCTCACTGCAACTTCCACCTCCCAAGTCAAGCGATTCTCCTGCCTCAGCCTCCCAAGTAGCTGGGACTATAGTCATGTGCCACCAAGCCTGGCTAATTTGTGTATTTTTAGTAGAGATGGGGTTTCACCATGTTGGCCAGACTGGTCTCGAACTCCTGACCTCAAGCAGTCGGCCTGCCTCGGGCTCCCAAAGTGCTGGGATTACAAGTGTGAGCCACCACACCCAGCCAGTAAGTAAAATCTTAAGTATCCATGCTCAAATGCTTTTCCTGATGGGATATTTAGCTTGAAGTTATCACACTGGGTTGACACCAGGAATCAGTATAATGTGGGCTTGATAAGAACAGAATGTAAGTTGGAACGAATTTTACATTTGACAGTGTTCAGTTTTACCACTACAGAAACTAAAAGGATGTCCTAGGGGCTGCAGGCAGTTCAGAGAAGTATTATTTGCCATGGAAACAGAAAAGCAAAAATATCCCACTGTATTGAGGGACAGAAGAAACATGTCATTGTTGGGTTTTTTTATTGAGGTAAAATATATACAATACAATACCATTTTAACTGGCTTTTTTTTTTTTGAGATGGAGTCTCACTCTGTTGCCCGGGCCGGAACGCAATGGGACGGTGTCGGCTCCCTGCAACCTCCACCTCCTGGGTTCGAGCGATTCCCCAGCCTCAGCCTCCCGGGTATCTGGGACTACAGGCACACCACCACACCCAGCTAATTTTTGTATTTTTAATAGAGATGGGGTTTCACCATCTTGTCCAGGCTAGTCTGAAACTCCTGACCTTGTGATCCCCCCACCTCAACCTCCCAAAGTGCTGGGATTACAGGCATGAGCCACCACGCCCAGCCCATTTTAACTATTTGTAAGTGTACAAGTAAGTCACATTCAATACCTTCACAATCTTCTGTCCGCATAACCACTCTCTATACCCGAAACTTTTTCACCATCCCCAACAAAAACTCCATTACCAATTAAATAATAACTTTCTCCCCACCCTCCAACCTCTGGCAACCACCATTCTACATTCTCCTAATTTGGCTATGCTGGATACCTCATCTAAGTGGAATTACTATGGTATTTTTCCTTTTGTGACTGCCTTATTTCACTTAGCATGTCATCAAGATTCGTCCATGATGTAGCATGTCAGAATTTCCCCCTTTTTATGGCTGAATTTCCTTGTATGGATAGACCACACTTTATGTATCCATTCATCCAACACGTGGGTCACTTCCACCTTTTAGCTGTCATAAATAATGCTACTATGAACACTGGCATATAAGTATCAGTAAGCCCCTGCCTTCAGCTCTGTTGAATATAAACCCAAAGTGGAGTTGCCGGATCATATGGTAGCTCCGTTGCTTTTGTGAAACTGCCAAACCATTTCCCACAGCAGCTGCACTGTTTTACCTTCTCATCAGTCACGCACAAGGGATCCAATTGCTCCATGTCCTTTGCCAGCATTCATTATCTTCTGAGTTGTTTTTTATTATAGCTCTCCTAGTAGATGTGAAGTGGTATCTCACTGTGCTTTTTGTTTGCGTTTCCCTAATGACAATGACATTGAGCGTCTTGTCATATGCTTCTTGGACATTGGTATATCTTCTTCGGAGAAATGTCCGAGTCTTTTGCCCATTCTTGAATTGGGTTGTATTTTGTTGTTAAGTTTTCGAAGTTCTTTATGTATTTTACGTATTAATCTCTTACCCGATATTTGCTGTGCAACTATTTTCTCCCATTCTCGAAGTTGTCTTTTTACTCTCTTTTTTTTTTTTCTTTTTTTCTATAGACGGATTTTCACTCTTGTTACCCAGGCTGGAGTGCAATGGCGTGATCTCGGCTCACCGCAACCTCCGCCTCCCTGGGTTCAGGCAATTCTCCTGCCTCAGCCTCCTGAGTAGCTGGGATTACAGGCACGCGCCACCATGCCCAGCTAATGTTTTTGTATTTTTAGTAGAGACGGGGTTTCACCATGTTGACCAGGATGGTCTCGATCTCTTGACCTCGTGATCCACCCGCCTCGGCCTCCCAAAGTGCTGGGATTACAGGCTTGAGCCACCGCGCCCGGCCTTTTTTACTCTCTTGATGGTATCCTTTGATGTACATTCCCAGGCAGCTCCGTGAACGCGATGGCCCAGCCAGGTACAGACACCTCACCGAACCCACCTGGGACGTTTACACTTGCCAGTAACTCTCCCGCTATCACCAATTCTGATGAATATGATAGATATGGTAAGTCACTCACAGCTTGGCCACTTTTACCTTGGAAGCAGACAGGATCCATTTCTTGTTGTTGCTGACGGCAACATCTGTCACCCAGTCATTATGGCCCTGAAGAAATAACAGATTTTTATGAGAACATAGAGAAAAATCATTTTGAAAGGACAACAGAAACAATCTGCGTGTGGTGGCTCACACGTAACCTGCCCTTTGGGATGCCGAGGTGGGAGGATCACTTGAGCCCAGGAGGTGGAAGTTGCAGGGAGCCATGATCATGCCACTGCACTCCAGCCTGGGCAACAGAGTGAGATCCCCTATCTTAGAAAACAACAACAAGTCAAGAGTCCAGCGTTGTTTACATTTAAGAGTAGCTGGCTGAGCACAGTGGCTCACGCTGTAACCTCAACACTCTGCAGGGTTGAGGTGGACGGATTCCTTGAGTCTGGGAGTTTGAGAACAGCCTGGGCAACACAGTGAAACCCCGTCTCTACTAAGAATACAAAATATTAGCTGGGCATGGTGTCATGCACCTGTAATCCCAACTACGCAGGAGGCTAATGTGGGAGAATCACCTGAGCCCGGGGAGGTTGAGACTGCAGTGAGTCATAGTCATGCTACTGCACTCCAGCCTAGGCGACAGAGTGAAACCATCTCAAAAAAAAAAAAAAAGGGAGGCCGGGCGCAGTGGCTCACGCCTGTAATCCCAGCACTTTGGGAGGCTGAGGCGGGTGGATCACAAGGTCAAGAGATCGAGACCATCCTGGTCAACATGATGAAACCCCGTCTCTACTAAAATTACAAAAAATTAGCTGGGCATGGTGGCGCGTGCCTGTAATCCCAGCTACTCGGGAGGCTGAGGCAGGAGAATTGCCTGAACCCAGGAGGGGGAGGTTGCGGTGAGCCGAGATCGCGCCATTGCCCTCCAGCCTGGGAAAAAAAACAAACCCCCTCTCAAAAAAAAAAAAAAAAAAAAAAAGGGGTGGTGCAGGTGTGGTGGCTGACGCCTGTAATCCCAGCGCTTTGGGATGCCAAGGCGAGTGGATCACGAGGTCTGAAGTTCAAGACCAGCGTGGCCAACATAGTAAAACCCTGTCTCTACTAAAAATACAAAAATTAGCCAGTTGTGGTGGTGCGCACCTGTAGTCCCAGCTACTCGGGAGGCCGAGGCAGGAGAATCACTTGAACCCGGGAGGCAGAGGTTGCAGTGAGCTGAGATCAGGCCACTGCACTCCAGCCTGGGTACAGTGAGACTCCGTCTAAAAAAAGAAGGAAAGAGCAGAACAGCTCATTGTACTTCCTTGGTTTCGTCAACAACATTTAGGGTAGAATACAAAGTGTAAAGACGTGAAATATGCACTTTTTTTTTTTTTAATGGGTGGGGTGGGAGTGGATTGGGATAGGGGACGGGCAGGTGGAGGTGGGGACAGGGCTGGAAGGAGGGTGGGCACTGAGGTCTGTTGTTGTTTCTGTTTGTTTGTTTTTTGAGACAGAGTTTTGCTCTTATTGCCCAGGCTGGAGTACAATGGTAGAATCTCCGCTCACTGCAGCTTCCACCTCCTGGGTTCAAGTGATTCTCCACCCTCAGCCTCTCAAGTAGCTGGGATTATAGGTGCCCACCACCGTGCCCATTTTTTGTATTTTTGTATTTTTAGTAGAGACAAGGTTTCACCATGTTAGCCAGGCTGGTCTCGAACTCTTGACCTCAAGTGATCCGCCTGCCTCAGCCTCCCAAAGTGCTGGGATTACAGGCATGAGCCACCGCACCCAGCCCATTCTTTGTTTATGTGTTTAGTTATTTTTATTTTGAGACAGGGCCTCACCCTGTTCCCCAGGCTGGAGTGTAGCAGCTCAGTCATAGCTCACTGCAGCCTCAACCTCCTGGGCTCAAGTGATTCTGCTGCCTCAACCTCCCGAGTAGCTGGGACTACAAATGTGTGTGCCACTGTGTATGTTTTTAAAAAATAGTACTCGGGTATTTAGCAGGATGAGGGGAGAAATACTATATTCCCAGCTGGTCTCAGATTTTCATTTACATTCATTGTTCTAGGAAATACCCCTCCGGAGGCACTGTAAATGAAGGGGCTTTTGGCTTCCAATAACTGCAGACTTGATCCACTGTGGCTTAAGCAGAGGCAGGAGTGGGATGTTTTCTTTGGGTAAAAAGGAACTCAGAGCAGATAGATGCCATTGCCGCCTCAGACACTGAATGATGTCTGGCTCTACGCCAGCATCTCTGTCCTTCTTTGGCCTTCCCCATGTGGAAAGAGGTGGAAGGTGAGACCATGGTGTGGTCAGAGGAAAAGATTAAACTGCTTAGTATAATAAAAGGATAGGAATTTGAGGATGGGAGAACAGAGAGAGAGGAGACAAAATAGAACAACCAGCTCCGTTACCCAGGCTGGAGTGCAGTGGCACAATCTCAGCTCACTGCAACCTCTACCTCCCAGGCTCCTCTAGTGATTTTTTTTTTTTTTTTTTTTTTTTTAGATGGAGTTTCCCTCTTGTTGCCCAGGCTGGAGTGCAATGGCACGATCTTGGCTCACCACAACCTCCACCTCCCAGGTTCAAGCGATTATCCTGCCTCAGCCTCCCGAGTAGCTGGGATTACAGGCAGCTGGGATTACAGGCACCTGTCACCATGCCTGGCTAATTTTTGTATTTTTAGTAGAGACGGGGTTTCACCATGTTGGCCAGGCTGGTCTCGAACTCCTGACCTCCAGTGATCCTCCAGCCTCAGCCTCCCAAAGTGCTGTGGGATTCTAGGCATGAGCCACTGTACCCGGACGACAGAGGGACTTTAAGCACAGAGAGGTTTAACATTCCATTTCAAGCTGTTTATTTGCTGTGAGCAAACTCATTTTGCCTCCCCAAGTCCTAGGAGAAGACAGCTCAGACAGACCAGCCCCAGGGACCTGAACATGGGCTGCTCAAGGACACACGTCCCTTTGCGTCCGTGGGCACAGAAAGACCAAGCATTCACAGCCAAAGGTGACAGTGAGACCGTGAAACCAGGGAGTATGCAGAAATCCTGGGGTGCAGGGCCCCTTGGGAACAGGGTCACAGCATGAGGCAATCCTGGGTTCTTGCCATGTTGGATAACACATCCCCTTGTCACAGAGCCGCTCTGAGTTGGGGCTCCTCTCACTTGCAGCCAAGAACATTCAGTTGACACCCCCATTTCGGAACCCCAAGCTTTCATGCCTCATTACGCCTTTCATGCCATCCCTCTGCACAGTAATTTCTGGTTTTTTGTTTTGTTTTGACTTGTTTTGTTAGAGGTGGAGTCTCACTCTGTCGCCTAGGCTGGAGTGCAGTGGCACGATCTCAGCGCATTGCAACCTCCGCCTCCCAGGTTCAAGCAATCTTCCCACCTCAGCCTCCCAAGTAGCTGAGACTACAGGTGCGCACCACCATGCCCAGCTGATTTTTAGTAGAGATGCGGTTTCACCATGTTGGCCAGGCTGGTCTCAAACTCCTGACCTCAGGTGATCCGCCCACCTCAGCCTCCCAAAGTACTGGGATTACAGGCGTGAGCCACCGCACCTGGCCCTGCACAGTAACTTCTGCTGTTCTTGGACACTCCCACCTCGGGGTTTTTACATTGGCTGTTCCATCTGCCTGGAATCCTCTTCTTCTTCAAGATCCCCACCTATGCAGTCCTTTCTTTCCACCCATTTCTCAGCTCAAACACTTCCTTCTCCAGGAAGCTCTCCCTGCCCATACAATGTGGATGGGTCCCCCACGTCTGTACCCATCATGTCACCCTGTTGTGGTTTCTCCATTTCACTCCTCAAAGCCAGTGGTGTGTCTGCTGGCTTCTTATCTATCCTTCATCAGCCCACGGGAGGCATCTAGGTCTGTGTCACCCACAGCTGTGTCCCTAGCACCCAGCACTGAGCATGGGAAGGACTCAGGAGGGAAACTCAGATCCTCCATCTCATGCTGGCCACGTGTACCTTCAAGGAGAGCTTCCGGTAGCCTTCTGCTACGTCCCAAATAGCCACAGTCCTATCAAACCCTCCAGAAATGAGAAAAGAGCCTGCAACACAAAATGAAAGGGTAGAGATGGGGGTCATCTTTCCAAGCCAAGTCAGCCCAAAGCTGACTGAGGATGCCTTGGCAAGGCACCACCTCAGCTCACTCTGACTACACTGAAACCCTTCCTGGGGCAGCTCCACAACCCCAAGCCAATTACAGCTGATTCTCCTCATTCACAGTAGTTATGTTCTATGGCAGGGGTCCCAAACCCTGGGTCACAGACTGGTACCAATCTGTGACCTGTTGGGAACCAGACCACACAGCAGGCAGTGAGCGGCAGGCAAGCAAGCCAAAGCTTCATCTGTATTTACAGCTGCTCCCCATCACTCGTATTACCACCTGAGCTCCGCCTCCTGTCACATCAGCAGCTGCATACAATTCTCATAGGAGCGCAACCCTATTGTGCACTGTGCATGCAAGGGATCTGGGTTGCAGCTCTTTATGAGAATCCAAAACCTGATGATCTATCACTGTCTCCCGTCAAACCCAGATGGGACTGTGTAGTTGCAGGGAAACAAGCTCAGGGTTCCCACTGACTCTACAGAATGGTGAGTCGTGTAATTATTTCACTTTTCAGTACAGTGTAATAATAATAAAAATAAAGGGCATGCTTGGATCATCCTGAAATCATCCCCCACAGCTCCGTTTGTGGAAAAGTTGTCTTCCATGAATTTGGCCCCTGGTCCCAAAAAAAAAAAAAAACAGGGGACCTCTGTTCTATAAAGTTGACGCAGGCGTGGAATTAGCGAATACTGAACCATTGCTCCCAGGGGAAATACAGGGCCAGGTTCCTGTGAGCCTCTGCTCACAACATGCACCTTAACTGATCAGTACATAACCTTGTTGTATGTGTGTCTCTGTTTAAAGACAACTGATTGCCTGTATACTGTTGATGCGTTAACATTGAACTCACAGCCAACAGCACTATAACTCATGCCTGAATGAATGCATGTATTTTCCCCATCATAGCGTTCTTGCTCTTAGGAGTAGTAAAAAGCCCTTCAGCACTGTGGTTGGGGACCATTTTATTTATTTATTTATTTATTTATTTATTTATTTATTTATTTTTGGAGACAAAGTCTTACTCAGTCACCCAGGCTGGAGTGCAGTGGTGCAATCATAGCTCATAGCAGCTTCAAACTCCTGGGCTCAAGCGATCCTCCCACTTCAGCTCCCAAGTAGCTGTGACTCTAAGCATGTGCCAGCACACCTGGTTAATTTTTTTTTTTTTCTTGGTAGAGATGGGGTCTCACCATGTTGCTCAGGCTGATCTCAAACTCGGAGCTCAAGCGATCCTCCTGCCTCAGCCTCCCCAGAGCTGGAATTAAAGGCGTGAGCCACCGCACACAGCCAAAGGAGCCATTTTACACAGCGAAATCACTAACAAAAGGCAAAACAAAGGTGGGGCGTGGTGGCTCATGTCTGTAATCCCAGCACTTTGGGAGGCTGACCAACAAGGTTGCCATGCTCCCAAAGGTTGCTTGACCAACATGGCAAAACCCCATCTCTACAAAAAATACAAAAATTAGACAAGGGTGGTGATGCACACATGTAATCCCAGCTACTTGGAAGGCTGAGGCAGGAGAATCATTTGAACCCAAAAGGCAGTGGTTTCAGTAGCCGAGATGGCACCACTGTACCCCAGCCTGGGCAACAGAGGTAGTAAACAAACAAACGAACAAACAAAAAACAGTGGCACTATACAGACCACAAAAAGGACACTTTACCACATGAGAGGTAAAACAAGAAGACAGAATGTTGCCTTGTCCAACCTCAGCTGGGAGGTGACTTAGATTTTTTGCTGCTCTTCACGCCTGTGAGTGATCTTGAAAGTGCCATGAATGTTGACTTTAGGTTTACAAATAGAGATCAGCAAGTAGGTGAATTCACAAACACAGAATCTGGAATAATCATGATTGACTGCACATGATTCTGTTTTTTTTTTTTTTGGAGACGGAGTCTTGCTGTGTCGCCAGGCTGGAGTGCAGTGGTGCGATCTTGGTTCACTGCAACCTCTGCCTCCCAGGTTCAAGCAATTCTCCTGCCTTATCCTCCAAGTAGCTGGGACTACAGGCATGTGCCACCATGCCCAGCTAATTTTTATATTTTGAGTAGAAACGGGGTTTCACCATGTTGGCCAAGACGGTCTTGATCTCTTGACCTTGTGATCCGCCTGCCTCTGCCTCCCAAAGTGCTGGGATTACAGGAGTGAACCACTGCATCTGGCCTCTTTTTTTTTTTTTTCTTTTTTGAGACAGAGTCTCACTCCATCACCCAGTCTGGAGCGTAGGAGCACAGTGGTGTGATCTCAGCTCAACTGCATGTGATTCTGAATCCCGTAAAGCCAAGGACTGAAGCTGGCGGGGCGCCTCATGGTGGGACTTAGATAAGGGGTGTTGCTGAAGAGGTAAAGTTGCCTGGAAACGCCCTAGCGCTTTTCAAGCCAGGCCCCCATGGCATGTGTGCCAGCTGGGGCCCCTAGACACACAGAGCAGGCCCCACTTCTCACCAGGATAGCGGAGCATACGTTTGGCTCCTGGGTGTCGATAGCACCCCCTTCCCTCCCCGGGGCTGGCTAGCCGTGGTGGCTTCCTGTCCCTGCCCCCATTCACATCTATGTCCCTTCACCTGGCAACAGCTCCCCAATTTCCTGTGGGGAAACACTCCTTGCTGACTCTTGACTCTTAGTCCCTCTGGATCAGAGGGTTCTAACTCCAAACCCTAGCTCTGGAGGTAGGCAAGTCACTCAGACCTGGCCAATCAGAGGCTTTCATTCCCCACTAAGTGATTCATTAAGAGATGGGCATGTGTCCCAAGCTGAGCCAATGGGAGTCTTTCCTGGGACTTGTTCTGGCATTATCAGACAGAGGGTTTCTCTTCAGGACTGCCAGAGGCTAGAACCAGGCTGGCTGGAGCACTAGGGGTCAGCTTTATCTCTTTCATTTTATATGTATTATATACATAGGTATAAAATATATTTTAATATATATTTTTTATTATATATAAAATCAGAGGTAGGAGATTATATATATATAGAGAGAGAGAGAGAAAGAGAGATTTTTTTTTTTTTTTTTTTTTTTTTTTTTTTTCAGAGATACAGTCTCACTCTGTCACCCAGGCTGGAGTGCAGTGGTGTAATCTAGGCTCACTGCAGCCTCTGCCTACCAGGTTCAAGCAATTCTCCTGCCTCAGCCTCCTGAGTAGCTGGGCTTATAGGTGCCCACCAGCACACCTGACTTAATTTTTGTAGTAGAGATGGGTTTCACCATGTTGGCTAGGCTGATCTTGAACTCCTTACCTCAGGTGAGCCTCCCACCTCAAGCTCCCAAAGTGCTGGGATAACAGGCGTGAGCCATTGTACCAGACCTTTTTTTTTTTCTTTTTCAACACAGGGTCTCACTCTGTTGCCCAGGCTGGAGTGCAGTACTGCAATTATAGCTCACTGCAGCCTCAAACTCCTGGGCTCAAGTGATCCTCCCACCTCAGCTTCTTGAATAGCTGAGACTATAGGTGTGTACCACCACACTCAGCTAATTTTTATACTTTTTGTAGAGACAGGGTCTTGCTATGTTGCCCAGGCTGGTCTTGAACTCTTGACTTCAAGCAGTCCTCCCACAGCGTTGGGACTACAGGCGTGAGCCACTGCACCCAGCCATCTTTGCCGCCTTCTGCGTAAAGGCTGACACAGAGGGAAGCTAGGTTGAGAGAGTGAAGAGCTGGGTTCCCAACAGTGTTACTCTCTTGTCCCATCCATACCTGACGTCAGACCTGCTCTTAGACTTCTCCATTACAGGAGTTAATGTCTTTGGTTGTCTAAGCCACATTGAGCTGAGTTTCTGCCACTATAAACTTGTGCCTATGGTCTTCCCTCTTGACTTTTTTGTTCTCGTAGGGAAAAATCCCCCCTCCCTGTCAGCATCATTGGAAATCACCTCTCTGTCTGCACTGAGGAGAGTCCATTTGAATGGAACATGAAGAACTCTGCCCAGCATTCCCACAGGAGTGGAGTCCTTCTGCGTGTTAATTACTCACTGTCTCTGGCAAAGTGACAGGAGCTGACGGAACCTTCATGGCCCTGCATCAGGGTCACACAGGCTCCACAGTTTCGAAACTCCCCTGTGTGGACGTTCCATATTTTTAAGTTTTTATCCCAGGAGCTTGTACACAGGAAGTGGCCACTGAAGGTAAAACAGCAGTTTGAGATTGCATTGGAATGTGCCCTGAAACACAGATGGTGGGGTGCACACATTAGCGCTTTGCTCCTGGAGGACCTGAAGACATACCTAAAGCGGGGAGTATCATCTCCTGCGAGCTCATGGTCGGGGTACACGTGCTAGCACTTTGCCCCAGGAGGACCTGAAGACACACCTAAGCAGGGGTCAGCATCTCCTGGGAGTTCATGTCCATCATGCCTTGGATCACTGCTGACCATGGTCCAGATATGAATTGCTCAGACTGTTCCAGCATTTCTCAAAACATGGCGAGACAGAGTTTCGCTATGTTACCCAGGCTGCTCTCAAACTCCTGGGCTCCAGTGATCCGCCTGCCTTGGCCTCCCAGAGTAGTACTAGGAGTACAGGCGTGCGCCACCGCGTCTGGCTAATTTTTTTTTTTTTTTTTTTTTCGGACGGAGTTTCGCTCTTGTTACCCAGGCTGGAGTGCAATGGCGCGATCTCGGCTCACCGCAACCTCCGCCTCCTGGGTTCAGGCAATTCTCCTGCCTCAGCCTCCTGAGTAGCTGGGATTACAGGCACGCGCCACCATGCCCAGCTAATTTTTTTTTGTATTTTTAGTAGAGACGGGGTTTCACCGTGTTGACCAGGATGGTCTCGATCTCTTGACCTCGTGATCCACCCGCCTCGGCCTCCCAAAGTGCTGGGATTACAGGCTTGAGCCACCGCGCCCGGCCTAATTTTGTATTTTTAGTAGACACGGGGTTTCTCCATGTTGGTCAGGCTGGTCTCAAACTCCCGACCTCAGATGATCCACCTGCCTCGGCCTCCCGACGTGCTGGGATTACAGGCGTGAGCCACCCAACCCAAGAGAGGATTTCTCTTCTGTTTTTTTTTTTTTTTTTTTTTTTTTTTTTGAGACGGAGTCTTGCTCTGTCGCCCAGGCTAGAGTGCAGTGGTGCAATCTCAGCTCACTGCAACCTCCGCCACCTGGGTTCAAGCAATCCTCCCACCTCAGGCTCTCAAATAGCTGGGATTACAGGCACCACCACCATGCCAGGCTAGTTTTTATATTTTTAGTAGAGATGGGGTTTCACCATATTATCCAGGCTGGTCTCAAACTCCTGACTTCAAGTAATCTGCCCGCCAAGGCCTCCCAAAGTGCTAGGATTACAGGCTTGAGCCACCACGCTGGCCTCCTCTTGAATTTTCTGAATCATGTTTGGCAATTGAAGCTAAAAGTTATGAAAAGTACTGAAGGTGTACCCTTTGCAAGCTTCAAAATCAGGTGAGATTATGAATGTTTTAAATCCTCTAGCAAGACCCGCTTTATCATTTTCAGGTCTTAATGCAAAATTAAAAAGCAAGGTCCCCAGTCCTGAAAACGCTAAGCACACTATTACCATATGATCCAACAATTCCACTCCTGGGTATACAGCGTAAAGAATTAAAAGCAGGCCAGGTGCAGTGGTTCACACGTGTCATCCCAGCACTTCGGGAAGCCAAAGTGGGAGTATCACTTGAGCTCAGCAGTTCAGGACTAGGAAACAAAATGAGACCCCATCTCTGCAAAAAATATAAAAATTGGCCGGGCGTGGTGATGTGCGCCTATAGTCTCAGCTACTCAGGAGGCAGGAGGATCACTTGAGCCCAGGAATCTGAGGCTGCAGTGAGCTATGATCATGCCACTGCACTCCAGCTTGGGCAACAGAGCAAGACTCTGTCTCAAAAATAATAATAATAAAATATAAAGAATTGAGGCCGGGCGTGGTGGCTCACGCCTGTAATCCAAGCACTTTGGAGGCCAAGGCGGGCGGATCACCTGAGGTCAGGAGTTCAAGACCAGCCTGACCAACATGGTGAAACCCCGTCTTAAAAAAAAAAAAAAGAAAGAAAAAAATAAAGAATTGAAAGCAGGAACTCAAAGTTACATGTACATGTGTCCATAGCAGCATTTTCACAATAACTGAAACAACGTCAGAGTTCATCAACAGATGAACAGATCAAGAAAATGTGGTGTATATACCCACGATGCAATACTGTTCAGTCATCAAAAGGAATGAAGTTCTTAATCCCAAAACTGGGAGACCAAGGCGGGTGGATCACCTGAGGTCAGGAGTTCGAAACCAGCCTGGCCAACATGATGAAACCCAGTCTCTACTAAAAATACAAAAATCAGCCAGGTGTGGTGGGACATGCCTGTAACCCCAGGTACTCAGGAGGCTGAAGCAGGAGAATCACTTGAACCTGGGAGGTGGAGGTTGCAGTGAGCTGAGATGGCGCCACTGCACTCCAGGCTGGGCGACGCAGCGAGATTACCTCAAAAAAAAAAAGGAATGAAGTTCTGATGCCGGCTACAACACAGATGAACCTTAAGGATAGCGACAAAGTAAACTAAAGGTTGCTCGGGGCTGGGGGCGTGGGGAGTGGGGAGTTATTGCCTAATGGGTAGATAGCTTCTGTCTGAGATGATGAAATCGTTCTGGAACTAGATAGTGATGACAGTTGCACAACACTGTGAATGTAATGAATGCCAGCGAATTGCACACTTAAAAATAGTTAAAATGTCAAGGTTTATGTCATATATATATTACCAAAATTTTTTTAATGATAATGTAATATCTCCAAAATGACTTAATTCATTTTATTTATTTATTTAATTTTGAGACAGGGTCTTACTTCATTGTCCAGGCTGGAGTGCAGTGGTGCAATCAGGGCTCACAGCAGCCTCAAACTCCTGGACTCAAGCAATCCTCCAGCCTCAGCCTCCTGAGTAGCTGGGACTACAGGTGTATGACACCACACCCAGCTAATTGTTAAATCTTTTGTGGAGATGGGGTCTTGTGACATTGTCCAGGCTGGTCTTGAACTCCTGGCCTGAAGCGATCCTCCCACTTTGGCCTCCCAAAGCTCTTGGATTATAGCCATGAGCCACTCGCCCAGCCAAACCTTCCCATTTTACAGGAGATGCTGGAAGTTCACATTCTGTGGGCTTCTCTGCACAGTGGTTTCCACTAGTGGCTCACATTGAAACAAATGTATATGAGGCCCAGCCCAGCCCACAAGTCACGGCTGATGGCTCCCCCGGCCTGCCGGCCCCCAGCCTTCTCCTAGCACCCATGACCAAGCTACAGACGTGTCCACATGGATGCCCGCTTGTGTGGAATCCACGAGGGCATGCATGGGGATGCCTCGCCCAGCTCCCTTTTGGCTTCCTGTGACCCAACTCACTTGGTGATGGTGAGCAGCGTGGCCTGGGACCTAACATCCCAGATCTTGATGCACCTGTCCAGTGAGACAGAAGCCACCCTTTGGCTGTCGGGGTCAAAGCAGCATGATGTGATGGACCTTGTGTGATGATCTGCAGAACACGGAAAGGGAATCAAGATCATGCCTTCCCCATGCTAGGCTGGAGGTAGAGTGTGAGGTGGGCTATTGGGGGCTATTAGGGAAGCTGTGGGGCAGTGCACATGGCATAGCGCCACATCGATAAAAAGAAACACAAAGCACATATGAGAAGCAATGCCGTGTGTGCAAATACATGTATACACAGGTACACATACAGGGTTCAGGAAGGCTGCCCAGCAATGTATAGTTCATAAAAGGTACCTCTGGAGAGGAGACAGGACTGACACAACAGCCTTTTGCTTTTTTCCTTACATAATGAATTTTTTTTAATTTTATTTTTGAGACAGGGTCTTGCTCTGTCACCTGGGCTGGAGTGCAATGGCTCGATCTTGGTTCACTGCAACCTCCGCCTCCCAGGTTCAACCAATTCTCCTGCCTCAGCCTCCCAAGGAGCTAGGATTATAGGTGCCCACCACCACGCTTGGCTAATTTTTGTATTTTTAGGAGAGACAGGGTTTCACCATGTTGGCAAGGCTGGTCTCAAACTTTTCTGCTCAGGTGATCCACCCGCCTCAGCCTCCCAAAGTTCTGGGATTACAAGGTGTGAGCCACTGTGCCTGGCCGATAAACTTTAAGATAACTGTAAACTCAAATGCAGATGTAAGGAATAACAGAGAGATCCCCGATGTCCTTCACCCAGCAGCCCCCTTGGGAACATGTGGCATCACCCTCGCACAATGTCCCAACCAGGAAACTCATATGACAATTACTATTTCTATATTTTAAAAATAGGCTGGGCACAGTAGCTCAGGCCTGTAATCCCAGCACTTTGGGAGACCAAGGTGGGCAGATCGCCTGAGGTCAGGAGTTCAAGACCAACCTGCTCTACATGGTGAAACCCTGTCTCTACTAAACATACCAAAATTAGCTGGACATAGTGGCAGGCTCCTGTAATCCCAGCTACTCAGAAGGCTGAGGCAGGAGAATCTCTTGAAATGGGGAGGTGGCGGTTGCAATGAGCCAAGGTCACACCACTGCACTCCAACCTGGGCGACACAGCGAGACTCCATCTCAAAAAAAAAAAAAAAAAATACAGGTAGGCCGGGTGAAGGGGCTTCTGCCTGTAATGCCTCACTTTGGGAGGCTGAGGGAGGAGGATCACTTGAGGCCAGGAGTTTGACATCAGCCTAGGAACATAGCGAGACCCTGTCTCTACAAAAAAAAAAAAAAAAAAAACGGTAAAAATGTTAAGAAGGCCAAGCCCCCACTCAATAAAAGATTAGGGTTAACGATCACATGAGGTTGGAAATGAACATTGCCTCATTTGTTAAAAGCACAAGACCGAATGAAGGGAAAAGCATTAACTGAAGAGGACTGTTTTGGTGTGTTTTTTGTTTATTGATTGATTGATTTTTGAGATGCAATCTCACTCTGTCTCCCAGGCTGGAGTCCAGTGGCTCAATCTCAGCTCATTACAACCTCCACCTCCGGGAACAAATGATCCTCCCACTTCTGCCTCCCAAGCAGCTGGGACTACAGGTGCACGCCATCACACTCAGCTAGTTTTTGTATTGTTTTCAGTAGGGACAGGGTTTCACCCTGTTGCCCAGGCTGGGCTCAAACTCCTGGGCTCAAGCAGCCTCCCAAAGTGCTGGGATTACAGGTGTCATCCCAGCCACCACCCCTAGCCTAGTGTCCCAGCTTCAATGATGTGCTTCATACCATTACAGTTTCACCAAATAAAGCAATGGAAGGTCACTGTCAGTGACAAGTGGCTATTCCTGGGGCGGACTGAAGAGACAGGCCCACACACCCTCACCTTTGACAATGGAAACGGTGGTGATGTTCTCAGCGTCTATGATGCAGATTCCATGATCCATGTCGAAGCCTGAGACCACGTATTTACCATCAGGAGAAAACTTACAGGAGACGATGAAGGTGTCATACCTGACCTTCCACTGAAATGGAGCAACAATCAAAAGGTTGTTTTAGGCCAGGTGTGGTGTGTCACACCTGTAATCCCAGTGCTTTGGGAAGCCAAGGCTGGAGGATCGCTTGAGACTGGGAGGCTGAGACCTGCCTGGGCAACATGCAAGGTCTCCATCTCTACAAAAGTAAAAAAATTAGCCAGGTAAGCCTGGGTACGGTGGCTTACGCTTGTAATTCCAGCACTTCGGGAGGCCGAGGTGGGTGGATCATCTGAGGTGGGAGTTTGGGACCAGCCTGACAAACATGGAGAAACCCCGTCTCTACTAAAAATACAAAAACTTAGCCAGGCATGGTGGTGAATGCCTGTAATTCCAGCTACGCAGGAGGCTGAGGCAGGAGAATCGCTTGAACCCGGGAGGTTGAGGTTGTGGTGAGCCGAGATCATGCCACTGCACTCTAGCCTGGGCAACAAGAGTAAGACTCAATCTCAAAAAAAAAAAAAAAAAAAATTAGCGAGGTGTGATGGTGCTCACCTGTAGTCCCAGCTACTTGGGAGGCTAAGGCAGGAGGATCATCTGAGCCCAGGAGTTTGAGGCTGCAGTGAGCTATGATGGCGCCACTGCACTCCAGCCTGGGTGACAGAGCTTGCAAGACCCCGGCTCTAAAAATCATCATCATCATCATTATCATCAAATAAAAACTTGGCTTATCTTGTCTTTATAAAAATGTTTACGATGAATATGAACTAGCCTTTGCACTAACAAGAAAAGTTGTTTTTCAAGGAAAGGAAGGAGGAAGGGGGAGGAAAGGCCTGCAGGAGCTGAGAGGGAGGGACGGTAGAGGTGAGGCAGGAGGCCCCTGAGCAGGGCTTCGGCTACCTGGAGGGGGAGCAGGGCGGGGTGGGAGTCTTGGGCCTGTGGGATGGACGGAGAGTGGCCCCCTCCAAGAGAGAAAGAGAACAGACTGGTAAGGGTCAGAACCCTGGTTCTTGGGGGCACAAAGCCTTTCTCCCATGGCCTCAGCCCCACTTCCTGCCTATTCAAATCCAAACGTCTTACTGGGGAGCCTGGAATACCATCTCCCACGCCCCACCCTGATTCTGGCTTCATTCTGTGTATCCAAACCCTTCCCATGTTTCAAGCAGAAGCCTTTGTTCCATCTGCCTCCTCCAGGAGTCTCCCTCCCCCAGTGCACACCCTCCACCCTATGCACCCTCCAGACTTTTTGCAAGCAATGGCTGCTGTGGGGTGCAGGTCACATCTGCACCTTCCATCCCCAGGAACACGCTTCCTTCCTAGAAGATGAGCTTTTGTCACCTCCTCGGACCCTGGGGCCAACCCAAAGCTGCCTAAGGCTGGGTCAAGCCCCTGGGCCCCAGCGCTGGGCAGGCATACATACCAACAGCTTCCCTGTCTCCAGGTCCCAGGCCCTCACTGTCTTATCATGGGAGGCAGCAATGACTCTGAAAATAAAATGACAAACATTGGTTCTTTTTTCTTTCTTTTCTTTTCTTTTTTTTTTTTTTAAGAGTTTGACATCCCTCCGTCGCCCAGGCTAGAATGCAATGGTGTGATCCCAGCTCACTGCAACCTCCACCTCCCAAGTTCAAGTGATCCTCCTGCCTCAGCCTCCTCAGTAGCCGGGATTACAGGAGCCTGCCACAACTTTCAGCTAATTTTTGTATTTTTAGTAGAGATGGGGTTTCGCCATGTTGGCTAGGCTGTTCTCAAACTACTGACCTCGAGTGATTCACCTGCCTCGGCCTCCCAAAGTGCTAGGATTACAGGTGTGAGCCACCACACCCGACCAGATAAACACTGATTCTTTACAACAGAGACAATTAGTACTGTGGTCCTTACCATCCTCTCCTCCCGTCCCCTTCCCTCCCCTCCTTTCCTTTTCTTTTTTGAGACAGGGTGTCCCTCTGTCATCCAGGCTGCAGTCCAGTGATGCAACCCTGAGCTTCTGGGCTCAAGTGATCCTCCTGCCTCAGCCTTCCAAGTAGCTGGGACTATGGGCACTCATCATCATAGCCGACTATTTTTTTTCTTTTTTTTTAGAGACAGAGTCTTACTATATAGCCCAGGCTGGTCTCAAACTCCTGGCCTCAAGTGCCGCCTCACCTCAGCCCCACCAAAGCACTGGGATTACAAGAATGAGCCACCACCACTGGCCTGCCTGTGACTTCTATGAAAACTTTTTTCCTTTTTCTAATTTAGGGCCAAGATTACAAATAAAACAATCATCTTTAAAAGACCGTTCCATCACCCACCCTAGGGACCATTTGGTTCTCATTGAAACGAGAGAGAACCAGTAGAGCACAATGGCTCACACCTGGGTAATTCCAGCACTTTGGGAGGCTGAGGTGGGCAGAACACCTGAAGTCAGGAGTTCGAGACCAGCCTGGCCAACATGGTGAAACCCCATCTCTACTAAAAATAACAAAAATTAGGCAGGCATGGTAATGGGTACCTGTAATCCCAGCTACTTGGGAGGCCAAGGCACAAGAATCTCTTAAACCGGGAGGCGGAGGTTATAGTGAGCCGAGATCGTACCACTGCACTCCAGTGTGGGCAGCAGAGACACTATCTCAAAAAAAAAGAAAAAGAAAATATAGAACCTAACACACGAGGAACCACAGCATCGTCATGCCCTTACTCTTCAGCCACCCACACATGCTCCTTTGTATCAACGATTTTCAAAGTATTATTTCTTCTATTTTCCTCTTCTTTTTTTTTTTTTTTTTTTTTTTTTTTTTTTGAGACAGAGTTTCACTCTTGTTGCCCAGCCTGGAGTGCAATGGTGCAATCTCAGTTCACTGCATCCTCTGCCTCCTGGGTTCAAGCAGTTCTCCTGCCTCAGCCTCATATGTAGCTGAGATTACATGTGCTACCACGCCCAGCTAAATTTGTATTTTTAGTGGAGACGGGGTTTCTCCTTGTTGATCAGGCTGATCTCAAACTCCTGACCGCAGGTGATCCACCCGCCTCAGCCTCCCAACTGTTTTCCTCTTCTAAAGGGATCTCTACACCCAGAAAAATCAATCATTTTCTGCTCACATATCTGTCTTTTCACAGGAATATAGTTCAAGAGACTACTTATTTTGTTCTGAAATGTTTTCTTGTACAAAAAACATAAATGTATCCTTATCTTCTTACATGGCATGTTCCTGTATGGAAAGTTTGTCCTCTATATAAGACAAATTCCCAGGCGGGCATGGTGACTCATGCCTGTAATCCCAGTACTTTGGCAGGCCAAGGCAGGTGGATCACCTACAGTCAGGAGTTCAAGAACAGCCTAGCCAACATGGTGAAACCCTTTCTCTACTAAAAATACAAAAATTAGCAAGGCTTGGTGGTGTGCACCTGTAGTCCCAGCTACCCAGGAGGCTGAGGCAGGAGAATCACTTGAACTCAGGAGGTGGAGTTTTCAGTGAGCCAAGATTGCACCACTGCACTCTAGCCTGGGCAACACAGCGGAACTCCATCTTAAAAAAAAAAAAAAAAAAAAAGATAAATTCCCATGAAACTTACATTCTCATACCAGTTTTCTACTAACTAATTTATAGCTGCTGTTCAGGGTTAATGTAAATCAATTTTAAAACAAATTCCTGGTGGGGGTGGTGGCTCATGCCTACAGTCACAGCATTTGGGAGGCCAAGGCAGGAGAATCGTTTGAGCTCTGGAGTTGGAGGCTGCAGTGAGCTATGATTGCACCACTGCACTCCAGCCTGGGTGACAAAGCAAGATCCTATCTCAAAAACAAAACAGGCCAGGCACAGTGTCTCACGCCTGTAATCCCAGCACTTTGGGAGGCCAAGGCAGGACTGTTTGAGCCCAGGAGTTTGAGACCAGCCTGGACAATGTGGCAAAATCCTGTCTCTACAAAAATTAGCCAGGTATGGTGGTGTACACCTGCAATCCCAACTACTCAGGAGGGTGAGGCAGGAGGATCACTGAGCCCAGGAGTTTGAGGCTGCAGTGAGCTGTGTTTGCACCACCACATTCCAACCTGGGCAATAGAGCAAGACCCTGTCTAAATAAAATATTAAAATTAAAAAAGCCCAGGAGTGGCGGCTTATGCCTGTAATGCCAACACTTTGGGATGCCAAGGCAGGAGGAGAATTGCTTGAGGCCACAGGTTCAAGACCAGCTTAGACCACAGGGTGGGACCCCATGTCTATGACTTAAAACAGAAACGTCACAGGCATGCCTATATGTGGCCTGCCTGCTCACCCTCCCTCTTCCCAGTGTAAGATGAGCGAAAAGTCACCTGCTGTTGTCGGCTGTGACGCTGCACTCTACAACAGGAGCTTTGGGCCTGGGCTCAAAATCGCGAACCACAGAACCATCCACCGCATCCTCAAATCAATGGGAGAGAGGGGGAGAGGGTGGTCACTGCTGTGTTCACTGAAGTCGTAAATCGAGGTCAACATTAGCCCTTAGCTTGTCTCTGGTAGCAAAATCCGAGAACTATATGGTCCTGGGACTCTCACTCAGCTCTGAAAGATGAAAGGACTTTGCAACATGTCCCCTGAGTGGGATGGACACCCTTGCCACTCACAGCATCCATGGGAAACTCCCCCACAATTCCACAGACACCAGGTGGAATGCTGGGGACAGAGCATTCTGGGGACATAGCCATGCTGGGGACAGAGCTGCAAACATATCATGCTTTCCTTTCCTACTGGCCAAAAAGGCTGTGCAGAATCTAGCAATATGTTCCAGGCCAGGTGCGGTGGCTCACACCTGTAATCCCAGCACTTTGGGAGGCTCAGGTGGGTGGATCGCCTAAGGTCAGGAGTTCAAAACAAGCCTGGCCAATATAGTGAAACTCAGTCTCTACTAAAACTACAAAAAATTAGCCAGGTGTGGTGGCTCACACCTGTAGTTCCAGCTACTCAGGAGGCTGAGATAGGAGAATTGCTTGAACCCAGGAGGCAGAGGTTGCAGTGAGCTGAGACCGAGCCACTGCACTCCAGCCTGGGTGACAGAACAAGACTCCGTCTCAAAAAAAAAAAAAATACAAAAATTAGCTGGGCACGGTAGCAGGTGCCTATAGTCCCAGCTATTCAGGAGGCTGAGGCAGGAGAATCACTTGAACCCCAGAGATGGAGGCAGCAGTGAGCCGAGATCGTGCCACTGCACTCCAGCCTGGGCAAGAGAGCGAGACGCTGTCCAGAAAAACGGAGGGAGGGAGGAAGTAAAGAAAAGAGAGAGAGAAAGGAGGAAGGGAGGAAGGAAAGAAAGGAAAGAAAGAAAAAGAGAGAGAGAGAGAAAGAAAAGAAAGGAAAGAAAGAAAGAAGAAAAAAAGAAGAAAAAGAAAGAGAAAGAAAGAAAGAACAAGAGAGAGAGGAAGAAAGTGATCGTCTTGGGGTGTGGGACCGAGGCCCATGCACGCACTCTGGGCGGGCCCAGGGCCAGCTCAGGGCAGTGCACTGGAATGGATCAGTGTCCGCGGGGCGATGTAGCTTTAGACTTGACAGTGACACCACGTAGCTGAGAGCAGGAACAGCTGTGCACGGGTGGGCCCACTCCCTCCACACTGGGCATTTGGAAGAAGGACCCCACCCCTCTGGACCCAGACAATTTAAGGGGGAAATACTGGTTAGACTTCAAATGAATGAGGGAAAGGGGGGCTAATAAATAGTTGGAAAATGAAAGAGATGTGACAATATTTGGCATCTAAGTTTATGGTGGGTACATATTCAGTATTTATGTACAGTCCCAATTTCTTAAATGTATGCAGACGTACGTGGACAAGAAAAAAACACACATGCCAACATTTTCACAGCAATTAACTCTAGGGTCATGGAAAGATGAGCTTTTTCCTTTCTGTGTTTTCATATGTTTCCTGTAATAAAAGCATATCACCTTTGTGATAATATGAGAAAAACTGCCAAATCTTTTTTTTTTTTTTTTTTTGGAGACAGGGTCTTGCTCTGTCACCCAGGCTGAAGTGCAGTGGCAAGAACATGTCTCACTGAACCCTTGACCTCCTGGACTAAAACCAGGAGAGAAATGACATCCTGGGCCCCAACACAGCTGGGACATCCATTCTCTAAAAAAGGTGTGGGTGGCGTGTCCGGGTGCAGTGGCTCACGCCTGTAATCCCAACAATTTGGGAGGTGGAAGCAGGCAGATCACTTGAGGCCAGGAGTTTGAGACCAGCCTGGCCAACATAATGAAGCCCCATCTCTACTAAAAATAAAATACAATAAAATTAGCTGGGTGTGGTGGCATGCCTCTGTAGTCCCAGCTACGAGGGAGGCTGAGGCAGGAGAATCACTTGAACCTAAAGATGGAGATTGCAGTGAGTTGAGATCCTGCCATTGTTCTCCAGCCTGGGCAACAGAGCAAGACTCCATCTCAAAAAAAAAAAAAAAAAAAAAAGAAAAGAAAAAAGGTATGGGGACCGGGCATGGTGGTTCACACCTGTCATCCCAGCACTTCGGGAGGCTGAAGCAGGTGGATCGTCTGAAGTCAGAAGTTCAAGACCAGCCTGGCTAACATGGTGAAACTCTGTCTCTACTAAAAATACAAAATTAGTCAGGAGTAGCAACGCACACCTGTAGTCCCAGCTACTCAGGAGGCTGAGGCGGGAGAATCACTTGAAACCGGGAAGTGGAGGTTGCAGTGAACTGAGATCACGCCATTGTACTCCAGCCCGGTCAACAAGAGCAAAACTCCATCTCAAAAAAAAAAAAAAAAAAAAAATGGGTTCAGTGCTCTCAGTCCAAAGGTCTCCATCCCATTCCCACTGTTTCCAGGTCCACAGGCTGGCAGCAGCCACCCTAACTTCACCCAGGCTGGGCCCTCACCTCCCCTTTCTTCTGGTACTTTGCTCAGAAGACATGCAAACATGGACCCACAGTGCCTGCGAGTTCAGGGCTGAGGAACTCGACATAGGAGGTACCTAAGTTTAGGAGACGTTTTGGCTCCAGGAGCACCTAACCACGGGCCACCTACCCACATCTTCACGGTGCAGTCATAGGAGCCACTGAGGAGCTTTGTGTCATCCACACAGAAGTGGCAAGTGCTCACAGCGTGCTCGTGCCCACTCAGAATTTTAAACGGGATCTGATAAAAGTGAGACCAGATGAGTTCAACATGTTGTAGGACACAAGATCAATGTACAACACAATTTTATTTCCAAACACTTGCAATAAACCACCTGGAAAAAAATGAATTTTAAAAATTCTGGCCGGGTGCGGTGGCTCACACCTGTAATCCCGGCACTTTGGGAAGCCGAGGCAGGCAGATCACTGAAGTCAGGAGTTCAAGACCAGCCTGGCCAATATGGCAAAACCTTGTCTCTATTACAAATACAAAAATTAGCCAGGTGTGGTGACACACACCTGTAATTCCAGCTACACAGGAGAA
>NW_022437008.1:7401398-7415243 GCF_009761245.1 Sapajus apella
CATCTCAAAAAAAAAAAAAAAAAAAAAAAAAAAAAAAAAAAAATTTGGCTGGGCATGGTGGCTCATGCCTGTAATCCCAGCACTCTGGGAGGCTGGGACAGGAGGATTGCTTGAACCTGGGAGTTCAAGACCAGTCTGGGAAACACAGTGAGACTGCCTGTACAAAATTTTTTAAAAAATGGTGGCTCACACTTGTAATCCCAGCCACTAAGGAGGCTGAGGCAGGAGGACTGCTTCAGCCCAGGAGGTTAAGGTTACAATGAGCTATGATTGTAGCACTGCACTCCAGCCTGGGTGACAGAGCAAGACCCTGTCTTTAAATAAGGTAATTAAAATTTAAATTTAAAATGGGCCAAGGATTTGAATAGATATATCTCCAAAGAAGATATGCAAGGGCTGGGCATGGTGACTCACTCCTATAATCCCAGCACTTTGGGAGGCTGAGGCAGGCGGATCACTTGAGGCCAGGAGTTCAAGACCAGCCTGGTTAACATGGCAAAACCATCTCTACTAAATATACAAAAAAAAAAAAAAAAAAATCGCCAGCTGTGGTGGTAAACTCCTGTAATCCCAACTACTGAGGAGGCTGAGATGAGAATTGCTCGAACTCAGAAGACAGAGGCTGCAGTGAGCTATAATGTCACTGCAGTCCCAGCCTGGGCAACAGAGTGAGACCTTGTCTCAAAAAGAAGGAAAGAAAACGAAGATATGCAAATAGCTGATAGCACATGAAAAGCTGCTCAACATCACTAAGGAAAGTGCAAAAGAAAACCACAGTGTGGGTGCGTGGCGTCACGGCGCCGGCGTGCGTGGCGTCATGACGCCGATGTGCGTCGCGTCTCACGGCGATCTGCCGAGCTGGCTTCCTCTCATATAGACCTGGGGGGAAACGCGAGTGCGGAGCTGCATTCACAGCACGGAGAGGGGGCGCACCTCACTGTGGGACACCTGGATCCCGCGTCCACGTGAGTAAAACCTTTCCTGTTTGCCGCCCTGACTGCTGAGGGGCAGAGACCCTTGGTGTGGAAAATTAGAAACCCCGTCTCTACTAAAAATACAAAAACTAGTCTGGCGTGGTGGTGGGCGCCTGTAGTCCCAGCTCCTCGGGAGGCTGAGGCAGGAGAATCGCTTGAACCCAGGAGGCGGAGGCTGCAGTGAGCCGAGATTGCACCACTGCACTCCAGCCTGGGCGACAGAGCCGGACTCTGTCTAAAAGAAAAAAAAAAAAAAAAGAAACGCGCCGTGTAATACCGTGTCATATTCGTTAGGATGGATGTCATCAAAGTCCCATTACAGCAGGTGTGGGCAAGGATGAATAGTAGAAGCCCTCCCACACCGCTGGTAGGAACGTAAGACACTGCAGCCACTTTGCAAAATAGGCGTTTCGGCCAGGTGCGGTGGCTCACGCCTGTAATCCCAGCACTTTGGGAGGCCAAGCCAGGTGGATCACCTGAGGTCAGGAGTCTGAAACCAGCTGGCCAACGTGGCGAAACGCTGTCTCTACTAAAAATACCAAAATTAGCCGGGCATGGCGGTGCTTGCCGGGAATCCCAGCTACTAGAGGGGCTGAGGCAGGGGGGTCGCTTGAACCTGGAAGGTGGAGGTTGCAGTGAGCCGAGATCGTGCCACTGCATTCCAGCCTAGCGACTGGAGTGAGACTCCATGTAAAAAAAAAAAACAAAAACAAAAAAAAACGTTCGTAGCATTAAATGGAAGCAACCCAAATATCTATCAACTGAAGAACGGATAAAGAAAATGTGGCGGTCGGGCGCGGTGGCTCACGCCTGTAATCCCAGCACTTTGGGAAGCCGAAGCAGGTGGATCACCTGAGGTCAGGAGTTTGAGACCAGCCTGACCAACATGGAGAAACCCTGTCTCTACTAAAAATACAAAATTAGCTGGGCATGGTGGCCAATGCCTGTAATCCCAGCTACTCGGGAGGCTGAGGCAGAATCGCTTGAACCCGGGAGGCGCAGGTTGCGGTGAGCCCACATCGCGACATTGCACTCCAGCCTGGGCAGCAGGAGGGAAACTCCATCTCAAAAAAAAAAAAAAAAGTGTCATGGTCATGCAACAGAATATTACTTGGTAATGAGAAAGGAAGGGAGCACTGCTACAGGCTACAACATGGATGAACCTTGAGGACGTTATGCTAAGGAAAAGAAGCGACAAGAGACCACATACGGCTTGATTCTAACGCAATAAAAGGTCTAGAATAGGACAGAAAGTAGAATTGCCTGCAGTCGGGAGGATGGGTATTGGGGAGCTGGGGAGTGTAGGACTCTGTGAATACCCTAGAAACCACTATAGCTTCTATGGACAAATTATATGGTATGTGAATTATATCTCAGTAAAACTGGGGTGGAAAAAAAAGAGGACAAAGCAGGGAAGGCTGAAGATGCCCTGTTTCCCGCCCCCCGCCCATGGCGACATGTCCCACGTTGAACTGTGAAAGTGTAGGGATGGGGAAATATTGGAGGCGAGACAAGGGGTGTGGCCTGGAAGACAGTGTCAGGGTACAGGGTGCCTGGGAGGGCAGGGGTGAGTAGATGCGACGTTTCAGGGCAGTGGTGAGCGGTGTCCTTCAGGGTTGCAGGTGATGCAGGGGATGTCGGGGACGCGCAGGTGGGCATGCAGGGGATGAGAGGATGCCTCGCCTCTTGGGGACTCTGGGACATGGGGACAAAGGGACAGAGGGGTGCGGGCTCAGCCTCCAGGACACGGAACTGGGGCTCCGTTGCCAGGGATCGCGGAGAGCTGCACCGGGCTCGGCCGCTGGGGGAGTCTGCTAAGCCGGGCGGGCGGGGGCGCGCCTGCAGAGACAGCTCCCTACCCCAGGAGCTGCCCCCATCCCCAGGACTTGACCGGACAGCCCTCCCGCGCCCGCCCCTGCCCTCCAGCGCCGAAACCCCTGCCTTTGGCGACCCCAGCCACCTACGCCCCTGCAGGGTTTGGGTTTTTTTTTTTTTTTTTAATCTCATTAGGAAAAACGAACTGTCATTAAAAATTGAAATTAAATTTGCTGGGCGCAGTGGCTCATGCATGCAATTCCAGCGCTTTGGGAGGCCGAGGAGAGAGGATCACTTGAGGCCAGGAGTTTAAGACCAGCCTGGGCAACAGAGCAAGACCCTCCTCTCTACAAAAACTTAAATAATAATTTTAAATATATATAATTTAATTTAAAAAATAGAAAAAAAAAAAACCTAGAACTCCATCATGGAAAAACATCAGCAAGAGTGGGAAAGCATTCCCATGCCCTCACCGCAGGCGTTTCTGGGGCCCTCCTTTCAGGTTTTTTTTCTGCACACAGTACTTTGGGATCCACTAGGTAAAGGGGTCCCACGGGCTGCGGAGAGAAGTCCCCAACACATAGGTACATTTCAGAGGTGCTGACAAAGCTTATGCAGAGAACAGAGCAATTTATGCAAAAACAAAATGGTTTTTTTTTTTTTTTTTTTTTTTTTGAGTTGGTGTTTCGCTTTGTCACCAGGCTGGAGTGCCGTGTCAAGATCTAGCTCACTGCCACCTCTGCCTCCCAGGTTCAAACGATTCCCCTGCCTCAGCCTTCCAAGTAGCTGATAGCTGGGACTAAAGTCTGGTACCACTATGTTCAGCTAATTTTGTTTTTTTTTTTTAATTTTAGTAGAGATGGGGTTTCACCATGTTGGCCAGGATGGTCTCAAACTCCTGACCTCATCATCCGCCGCCCCTCGGTCTCCCAAAGTGCTGGGATTACAGGCGTGAGTTCACCACACCCAGCCCAAAACAGTTCTTCTATGCATGGTGTTCACTCAACTATTCCACAAATAAATTTGGAGAGCCTCCTCCCTCATGGGGCCTGGACCTGAGGCCAGCTCAGCAACCACTGAGAAGCAAACTCCCCAACCTCCAGGGGCCACTTGCTGGCAGCCAAAGGACACTCAAGGGACAGAACGGGGATGTCAGGCCATGGCAAGAGCCACAGAGGAGATGGTGGCCCCGGCTACTTTAGACGGGTGGTCAGGGAGGGCCTCCCTAGGAGGGCAGCACCATGGGGGCAGGGACCCGCCAGGAGACCTGAGGCCAGACCTGCTTGTAGGTCAGCAAGACAGGCATGGGGAGGAGAACATGGAGAGGTGCCAGATTCGAAATGGCCTAGAAGGCAGATCGCCAGACTTCATCTTAGACAGGCTGGGAAGCCAGGCAGAGGTTTCAAGGAAATTATTAAAAACACACTGTGACATCGGCATGTGAGAGTGTTAAATTAAGGCCAAGCATGAAACACTACTTACTGAGAATGTTCTTTATTGGCTTTCATTTTGTTTTATTTTCTTCATTTTTTGTTTGTTTTTAGACAGAGTGAGATGCCTACCGCAACCTCTGCCTCCCGGTTCAAGTGATCCTCCTGCCTCAGCCTCCTGAGTAGCTGGGATTACAGGCATGCACCACCATGCATGGCTAGTTTTTGCATTTTTTGTAGAGATAGGGTTTCACCATGTTGGCCAGGCTGGTCTGGAAATCCTGACCTCAAGTGATCCGCCCTCCTTAGCCTCCCAAAGTGCTGGGATTACAGGCATGAGCCATTGCACCCAGCCGATTTTTGGTTTTTGTTCTATTTTTTTTTATAATCTGGAGACAGAGTCGCGTTCTGTTGCCCAGGCTGGAGTGCAGTGGCGCAATCATAGCTCACTACAGCCTCAAACTCCTGAGTTCAAGGGATCCTCCTGCCTCAGCCTTTCAAGTGGCTGGGACCACAGGTGCACCCCATCATGCTTGGCTAAGTTTATTTTTTGTAGAGATGGGCTCTCACTATGTTGCCCAGGCTGGTCTCAAACTCCTGGGCTCAAGTGCTCTCCCACCTGGGCCTCTCAAAGCACTGGGATTACAGGTGTGAGCCACCTTGCCTGGCCCAATTCATTATTGTTGTTGTTATTATTATTATTATTATGAGTTTCCTGTTTCTTCTGACACTAACTGTCTCCTGCACAGGGAGAGCTGTGTCACTGACCCTTGGGCTGCAATTAGGAGCATCACTGTGGGTGGCCCTTCGGAGACTCCAAGGTCTGGGTGGGGTCAGGGTGCACATAGCAGTGCAGACCTTCCTCCTGGCAGAATGAGTCCTGGTTCCCCAGCCGGTGGCAGCTCCAGCAGGCCCTGCTCTGTTGTGTCTGACTTTACCCACTGGATGTGCCACAGATGGGGGATTGGGCCCAGGGCCTCCCTGGGGGTCCCGGTGAAGTCAGTTGGGTTCCCCAGGGTCCTCCGCCAGCCTGAACGCCTTCCCCTCGTGTGGGAAACAGGCCACTGCTCTCTCACCGCAGTGCCGGTTCTGACCTTGGAGAGAGGGTCCTGGTCGCCCCAGATCAATTTCTCCGGCACCTCGTGCTTCTCGGGTAGCAGCGGTGGTGGTTCCCTGGAGGCCAGGGGGTCCAGAGTGTCCAGCAGCTGCACGTTTCTGTGCGTCTGCGGGATCGACAGCTTGAAACGGCCTAAGGCCCTCACCAGGGCCCCCCAGGACAGCTTGCCGGGATGGTAACCGCCAGTGGGGGCCGAGGGTGGGGGCAGCTTGCAGTTCTTGTCCGGGGCTGTCTGGGAGCACCGCGGTGGGGAGGCCATTTCGAAGCCCAGCCCGCCGGTGGCCGCCCGCAGGCCTGGCTGGGAACGGTGGCGCCACGAGCCCGCGCGCGGGTGCGCGCACACACACACACGGACCTTCGGAGGCGCGCGCTACCCTGGGCCCGCGACCTCACTGCCTGCTCGCCCGCTGGGTGAAAAATGGTGCCACCGCATGCAGCACATGTTACCCATAGAAAAATGGGCTTTGCAGCCGGGCGCTGTGGCTCACGCCTATAATACCGGCACTTTGGAAGGCTTAGACGGGAGGATCACCTGAAGTCAGGAGTTTTAGAGACCAGCCTGGCCGACATGGTGAAACCACCATTCTACCGAAAAAAAAAAAAAAAATTAGCCAGGTGTGGGGACTCATTCCTGTAGTCCCAGCTACGCAGGAGGCTGAGGCGGGAGAATGGCTTGACCCCAGGAGGCAGACGTTGAAAAAAAAAAAAAATGGGTTTCCAAGAGGAACCAGGTGGAGGGAGCAAAACCAGCGCCCCAGCCTCAGCCCTCCCCTGGGGTTTCCCTGGCTCCCTGTCACAGGGCAATTTCTAGTGTCCTCTGCCTGGGTAGGGCTCCTGGCCAACCCACTTCATGTCAAAACAGAAAAAGTCAGTCAGTTATGACATGGCCCCTGCACAAAATAAGATGGATGCAGTTATTAGGGGCAGGTCTACAAAACTGGTAATAGCATGAGGGAGCTGTCTGCCACAATGCCAACAACAGTAAGAGAACAAAATGCTACCACAGTCAGATAGCCCCATAGCTAGAAAAGGACTGGGTGGAATTACTCAAAATGTTGAGGGGTGTCATCTTCGGGTGATAGTAAAAGTGATTTTCTTCCCCTTTTTTTTTGAGGGGGGTGGAGACAAGAGTCTCTGTGTCACCCAGGCTGCGGCTGGAGTGCAATGGCGCAATTTCAGCTCACTGCAGCCTCCACTCCAGGGTTCAAGGGGTTCTCATGCCTCAGCCTCCCACAGAGCTGGGGTTGCAGCTGTGTGCCCACCAGACCTGGCTAATCTTTTTGTATTTTTAGTAGAGACGAGGTTTCGCCATGTTGGCCAGGCTGGTTTTGAACTCCTGGCCTCAAGTGATCTGCTGGCCTTGGCCTCCCAAAGTGCTGGGATTACAGGCATAGGCCACTGTGCCCAGCCTCTTCCTTCTTTCTGCTTTTAAAATTGTTGTGATCTATGATGCTACTTTCATAATGTAAAAGTGCTCTGTACTTTATTTTTTGTAGAGACAGGGGTCTCTATGTGGCCCAGGCTGGTCTGGAATTCTTGGGCTCAAGCAATCCTCCTGCCTCAGCCTCCCAAAGCTCTAAGTACTGGCGTGAGCCACCACACCTGGTCTGCACTTTATTTTTTGAAAAAGTCTCCTTGGTGCACATGACGTAGCCTGTGGTCATGTAACCCAGGCTGTGGGTGCACATTCTCCCACTGATCTCTCTGCCTGCCTTAGACACTTGAGTGACATCTACCCTGAGAGCCTGAGGCCCCCTGTCAGGCCTTAGCTCTTCCCTCTCATGGGGCTTCCTGGGCACCAGCCACCCAGAGAGGGAAGAGCTTCACTCCCAAGAAACGGCAGGAGAGGCCACAACCACCCCTTCTCACATACGTGTCCTTCAGTGAGTCCAGACTGTCTTCATCACAAAACCAGAGAGAAACCTTCACTTTTAACTTCTAACGTCCTAGGATATTTTTTAAAAATCGAGAAGAAAATAGAAAAATTCCACTTTAATTAAACTGTTCAGTCTGGATTTTTTCCTCTGACACTAACTGAAATTAAAAATAGAAATCAATTTCTGCAACCTTTCAAAGCAGTCTTTGAAATGTCAAGGTTTTAAAAATTATTTTACAGCAGGAATTTACATATAAATACACTCTGTACAACACATTAACTGAACAATCACTGGGCTTCCATCATGGAGGAGAAATGATTCTAGGACAAGCCAGGGCAGCCTTCAATTACTGCCTTCTTAGTGGAAGACATTTCAGCCTGGAAAAGAAAACAGAAAAGAGAAATGGAAAGTTAACTAGGAAGTGAAAAACCAAACAGCTCTGTGAAGCTGAGAATGTCAGTCCTCCCCAAATCACAGCAGCATGTCTGAACCTATAAAATGCACACATGATAACCCACAATCAAGTACTGTCTCATCTGTGCTCTTAAAATGCTGCTTCTACTACCCTGAAAACACAGAAACTCACTCACCCACACCTCGTGTTAAGATATTAAGACCTTTTTTGTTTTGCCTTTTTTTGAGACAGAGTTTTGCTCTTGTTGCCCAAGCTGGAATGCAATGGTGCAATCTCAGCTCACCGCAACCTTTGCCTCCTGGGTTCAAGGGATTCTTCTGCCTCAGCCTCCCATATAGCTGGGATTACAGGTGCGTGCCAACATGCCTGGCTAGTTTTGTATTTTCAGTAGAGATGAGGTCTCTCCATGTTGGTCAGGCTGGTCTCGAATTCCCAGCCTCAGGTGATCCGCTCACCTCAGCCTCCCAAAGTGCTGGGATTATAGCCATGAGCTACTGCATCCAGCCAAGACCATTTTTTTTTTTTTTTTTGAGACGGAGTTTCGCTCTTGTTACCCAGGCTGGAGTGCAATGGCGCGATCTCAGCTCACCGCAACCTCCGCCTCCTGGGTTCAGGCAATTCTCCTGCCTCAGCCGCCTGAGTAGCTGGGATTACAGGCATGCTCCACCATGCCCAGCTAATTTTTTGTATTTTTAGTAGAGACGGGGTTTCACCATTTTAACCAGGATGGTCTCGATCTCTTGACCTCATGATCCACCCGCCTCAGCCTCCCAAAGTGCTGGGATTACAGGCGTGAGCCACCGCGCCCGGCCGCCAAGACCATTTTTAAAAGCAACTTTTTTCCCTAGTCTTATTTAGCTTTGAGAATACAAGCAATTTTTCATATCAGTTTCACTCACCTACCTCATCTATTATTGCATGACCCTTGGGAAGGAACTAAAATATGTTCACTCCAGGACCCAAGCTTGAAATGGCCTTTTTTTTTTTTTCTTTAAGAGAGACAGGGTCTCCCTATGTTGTCTGAGCTAGTCTCAAACTCCTGGGCTCAAGTGATCCTCCCACCTTGGCCTCCCAAAGTGCTGGGATTACAGGCATGAGCCACCATGTCCAGCCCCCAAGTTGTCAGTCTTAAATCTCAGTTTCATATATAGGAATGCTTGTGGCAGCTCTATTCAAAACAGAGCTGGGTGACACTGGCTACAGCCTCAAAGTAGAAAAGCTAGTGTCCACAAAATAGAGGAAATAAACACACTGTGGCATGCTCACAAGAAGGAATCTTCCACAGCAATGGCTATAGGCCCATCACTGCCGCCTACGATCACCTGAAGGAAGCTCATAAGCCAGACACTCAAAGAGTTCACACAACAAGATAAAACTGGCAAGAGTAAGCTGGTGCAGTGGCTCCCTCCTGAGGCCGAGGCAGGAGGATCACCTGAGGCCAGGAGTTCGAGATCAGCCTGGGCAACATAAGAGATCCCATCGCTACAAAAAAGTTTTTTTTTAAATTAGCCGGGCGCAGTGGTGCTCACTTCCACTCCCAGCTACTCTGGAGGCTGAGGTAGGAGGATCCCTTGAGCCAAACAGGCAGAGTTTATAGTGAGCCGTGATCAGGCCACTGCACTCCAGCTTGGGTGACAGAGCAAGACTCTGTCTCAAAAAATAAAATTCATACCCTATAAATATAGGCTATATGAAATTGTATTACTTATATTTAAAATGTGCACAGAAGTGTGTGCATAGGCCGGGCATGGTGATTCACCTGTAATCCCAGCACTCAGAGGCTGAGGTGGGTATATCACCTGAGGTCAGGAGTTCAAGACCAGCCTGGCCAATATGACGAAACCCTGTATCCACTAAAAAAAAAAAAAAAAAAAAAAAATTAGCCAGGCGTTGGGGCAGGAGCCTGTAATCCTAATTACTTTGGAGGCTGAGGCAGGAGAATTGCTTGAACCCAGGAGGCAGAGGTTGCAGTGAGCCAAGATAACTCCACTGCATTTCAGCCTGGGTGACAGAGCGAGACTCAGTCTGAAAAAAAAAAAAAAGTATACGTGTGTCCACATATGTGAGTGTGTGTGTGGGGGGGTTGCACAAAAAAGGTCTTAAAGGTACATACGAAACTGGTGGCAGAGGTTACTGTGAAAAAAGTAGAGGTTTGGAGAGTTGGTCAGGGCTCCTTTAAGCACTAGCTGTAAGGTCTGAATTTTCATAATGATAATATATTCACATATCACTTACATAATTAAATATTAAAACTTTTTTTAAAACCTAGTTAATATATACATTTTTTTTTTTTTTTTTTTTTCTTTTTTTTTTTAAGATATAAAGAAAGGGTTTCACCATGTTGGCCAGGCTGGTCTTGAACTCCTGACCTCAGGTGATCTGCCTGCCTCGGCCTCCCAAAGTGCTGGGATTACAGGCATGAGCCACCACGCCTGGCCTACATTTTTTTTTCTTTTAGGGAGATGGTATTGCTCTGTCACCAAGCTGGAGTGCAGAGGTGCCATCATGGCTCACTGCAACCTCCAACTCCTGGGCTCAAGTGATCCTCCCGCCTCAGCCTCCCAAAGTGCTGGGATTATAGGTGAGCCACTGCGCCCTGCCTACCAGTTTCTCATTTCTGACATCTGCCTCTAAGCAAATACATCAAGCACTCAGTAAGCCTCTAAAAGTTTCTGAAAAACCCCCATCTCCCACTGCCCACCGTCTCAGCAGCTCCTGGGGTGACACGTCTGCAGTTTCCTCACCACTCTGACTGTCACTGCTGTCAGAACTCTCGGAGCTACTACTTTTCTCCGGTTTTTTACTCTTTTGCTTGCCTTTGCGTTTGTGCTTCCTGTGTTTCTTTCTCTGTAAAAAAAAAAAAAAAAAAAAAAAAAAAACCCACAATGATGAGGGGAAACAAATGTATTTTTTCCTCCTTAATTCAATACACAGAAAGGTTAACAAGGCTACAGGGGTAGAGTCATTCAAAAAAAAAATGTTTAAACCTCATTTAGAGTGACAGTGATAGCCTAACAAGACAGCACAGGGCAGACAGCTGTGCCCCTCTCAATTGTGCACCCTGACCTGGCTGCACCTCCAGCAACAGACACCGTGGAACCAAGAAGGCGCAGACGGGACCCATCATAACACTTAGTGCCATAAGACACTGCACCACACATCTTATGCGTGGGGACCTGTGCCGCCTCCGGTGAACCCTACTTGTTTATTTTGTCAGGCCTCTGGGAATCTTCATGTCAGGATGATAGGCACCCAGGAAAACCACAAGGAAGAAACTGGCAGAAGGTCACCAAGCAGCAGATACACTGGTAAGGACAAACAAATTTGGTTTTCGGGCCTGTCAGCACACATTTTCTTCCTTTTGATAAGAGGGAATGCCTGTCATCCTCCACACGTGGGAGTGCTTCCTTCTGGTAGCCAGTGATGAAACTGTTTCCAGTTTCTTCAGCTGCTAGCCCAGACTACTTTGGGTACCCAACAAGAACATTAACCTAATTAAAACCCAAAAGAAGACATGGATGATGAAATGAGAGATGTCAACAGTGAAAGCACACGCCTGCCTTCTATTCAACTTCTTTTACTTCAAATGGCAAGTGATGGACTAAAACCTCAAACTGTAATATTGTAATAAAAACAAAGTAGTTGAGAAATGTTGAAAATAATACCTTCACTTAGTGTTGAATAAATAAGAAATAAATAGTTTTATTATTTAATACTCACCTATTGCTCTAAGATCCTTAAATGCCCTTTTTTTCTACTTTTTAATGTTCACAAAAAAAGTTTTTTTACGGGCCAGACACGGTGGCTCACCCCTGTAATCCCAGCACTTTGGAAGGCCGAGGTGGGCAGATCCCTTGAGGGAGTTTAAAACTGGCCTGGCCAACATGGTGAAACCTGGTCTCTACTAAAAATATAAAAACTTAGCTGGGCATAGTGATGCACGCCTGTTCTCCCAGCTGCTTGGGAGGCTGAGGCAGGAGAATCGCTTGAACCCTGGAGGCGGAGGTTGCAGGAGCCGAGATCATGCTGCTGCACTCCAGCCTGGGCAATAGAGTGAGACTCGGTCTTAAAAAAAAAAAAAAAGTTTTTTTTAAGTGCAAAATAAAATGTTTCTGAAAAATCAAGGGTTTGCATTGACTGTGGATATTTCTGTGAAGGCTCAGATAGAACTGACTTAGCCACGAGATCTGCTCTTCAGCTGCGGTATATGACACTCCTGGGGGCTGACCGACTGGTCCTACGCCACACTGATCCCGGGCATGCAGAAGTCTCTCACCTTCTCTTTCTTCCGCCTGTGCTCTTTCTTGACCTTGTGCTTGTCTTTGTTCTTTTTATGTTTCTCTTTTTGAGGAACCTCAAGGGTCTGACGAGCATCTGAAACACAAAGGTAATAAACGCAGGACCTATATAGGATGAAAACAAAGACTATCCAAAACTAAGCTCCTAAATTACTGAATCAGGTGTCTGGTGTAGATGGAATGTTCCTCAGATTAGCTTCTGCCTCACTGATAAACAGATTAGCACACCACCTTGCAGAGCTGTATTTAGAAAGCTGCCAGAGACCTCAACAAAGACTTGTGTGATCCAATCAGTATCCTGCCATGACCCCAGCTGCCAGATGCAGATAAAATCGGACCAGAAAGCCCACAAGCCTTTTGTAATTCAACATTGTCAGATAAGTTCAGAAACAGACCGGAATTGGAACTCAGCTCTGCTGCCAGTACTGTGACCTTCAGCACATCACCTAACCTCTCCCAGGCATAGTTTCCCCAACTATAAAATGGGAAATTAAGAATCCTGATCCTTTTTGGG
Source organism: Sapajus apella (assembly GCF_009761245.1). NCBI lineage: Eukaryota > Metazoa > Chordata > Mammalia > Primates > Cebidae > Sapajus > Sapajus apella. The sequence goes on from NW_022437008.1 coordinate 7,413,839, forward strand.
ACACAGACTAGTCTAGACAGAGCCACGTCCATGAATCCCGAAGCTCAGAATCTGTCACCTAAATGTCAGCTCTTCTTATATCATCCTCTCTCTACAAGAACGTATTTTACAATAATTTGTCTTACAAGTGTAACCACTGAAAAAACTACCATCAAAACAACCTAATGGGCTAGGAGCAGTGGCTCACGCCTGTAATCCCAACACTTTGGGAGGCCCAGGCAGGAGGAACCTTGACCTCAGGAGCTCAAGACCAGACTAGGCAACACAGTGAGACCCTATCTCTACCTAATTTTACAAAATAATAATAATGTATATAATCACTAATAGTAATTAAAGAATTTGCATATGCCTCAATTCTGCATCTCCAAATTCAGACCAAAATGTTTTCATAGGTCATTAATTTCCAGGTAACCAAACCAACAAAAATTCACAATAGTCGAAGTAGTGAAAGTCATTAAATCAATTTTTTTCACCTAAAAAGAAGTTTTGGCCGGGAGCAGTGGCTCACGCCTATAATCCCAGCACTTTGGGAGGCTGAGGCAGGCGGACCACTTGAGGTCAGGAGTTCAAAACCAGCCTGGCCAATATGGTGAAACCCCAACTTTACTAAAAATACAAAAATTAGCCAGGCATGGTTGGTAGCATGCATCTGTAATCCCTGCTACTCAGGAGGCTGAGGCAGGAGAGTTGCTTGAACCTAGGAGGCAGAGGTAGCAGTGAGCCAAGATCGTGCCACACTCCAGACTCCATCTCAAAAAAAAAAGTTTCAAGATATTTCATAAGGATGAGTATTTTCCAAATTCATTTAACAGATGCCTACAACTTTGTGGTCCTATTTCTTTTTCTTTGTTTTTTTGAGACAGGGTTTCATTCTGTCACCCAGACTGGTGAGCAATGGTGCAATCACAGCTCATTATAGCCTGGGTTCACATGATCCTCCCACCTCAGCTTCCCGAGTAGCTGGGACTACAGGGAAGTACCACCATACCCGGCTAATTTGTTAATTTTTTTTGTGGAAATGAGGGTCTCCCTATGTTGCCCAGGCTGATATTGAACTTTTGGACTCAAGGGATCCTCCAACCTCAGCCTCCCAAAGTGCTGGGATTACAGGTAAGCTACCATGCCCAACCAGATTTTTCCAAATTCGACCTCCCAAAACTGTTGTTGTGTTTTTTTTTCCAAAATTATTTTATTAATTTTATTTATTTCTTTTGAGATAGCATCTTGCTCTGTCACCTAGGCTGGAATGCTGCAGTAGGATCATAGCTCACTGCAGCCTCAACCTCCTGGGTTCACATGAGCCTCCCACTTCAGCCTCTTGAGTAGCTGGGACTACAGGCATGTACCACCACACCAGGCTAATTGTTTTTCTTTTTTTCTTTTTTTTTTTTTTTTTTTTTTTTTT
>NW_022437008.1:7415343-7423399 GCF_009761245.1 Sapajus apella
TTTTTCTTTTTTTTTTTTTTTTTTTTTTTTTTTTTTTTTTAAGAGATGTAGTCTCACATTAGGAGAAATACCTAATGTAGATGAAAGGTTGATGGGTGCAGCAAACCACCATGGCACGTGTATACCTATGTAACAAACCTGCACATTCTGCACATGTATCTTAGAACTTAAAAGTATAATAAGGGCCAGGCATGGTGGCTCACTCCTGTAATCCCAGCACTTTGGGAGGCTGAGGCAGGTGAATCACCTGAGGTCAGGAGTTCGAGACCAGCTTGGCCAACATAGTGAAACCCCATCTCTACTAAAAATACAAAAACTAGCCAGGCATGCTGGCACGTGTCTGTAATCCCAGCTACCAGAGGGGATGAGGGAGGAGGATCACTTGAACCTGGGAGGTGGAGGTTGCAGTGAGCCAAGATCATGCCACTGTCCAGCCTGGGCAACAGAGCAAGACTCCATCTCAAAAAATAAAAGTATAAGTAATAATAAAAACATTAAAAAATAATTTAAAAAAAAAGATGTGTTCTCTCTATGTTGCCCAGACTGGCCTCAAACTCCTGGACTCAAGCAATCTTCCCGCCTCAGCCTTCCAAAGTGCTAAGATTACAGGCATGAGCCACCACACTCAGCCCAAAACTTTTTTTAACATTAGTTTTTGAAAAATCATTTCCCTAAATAACCCATAGACCAAATTAAGTTACTATTACAAAGGTATCAAAGACGTTACGGGAAACGGACATAAAAGACTCGGTTTTCAAGTGCTGACACCTATTTGAAACTAAAGAGCTGAACAACTAGGCTACAGTGGCTTATGCCTATAATCCCAGCACTTTGGAGGGCTGAGGTAGGCAGATCACTTGAGGTCAGGTGTTTCGAACCAGCCTGACCAACATGGCAAAACCCCATCTCTACTAAAAATACAAAAAATTAGCCTGGCGCCTGTAATCCCAGTTACTCTGGAGGCTGAGGCAGGAGAATCACCTGAATGCAGGAGGTGGAGGTTGCAGTGAGCCGAGATTGCGCCACTGCACTCCAGACTGGGTGACAGAGTGAGACTCTGACTCAAAACAAAACAAAATAAAACAAACATGCTGAACAACTGTGGCAAATAAGAAATACATTCAGTAGGTCACGGTGGCTCACACCTGTAATCCCAGCACTTCTGGAGGCAGGCAGATCATGAGTTTGGGAGATGGAGACCATCCTGGTTAACATGGTGAAACCCCATCTCTACTAAAAATACAAAAAAATTAGCCAGGCATGGTGGCACGCGCCTGTAGTCCCAGCTACTCAGAGGCTGAGGCAGGAGAATCGCTTGAACCTGGGAGTCAAAGGTTGCAGTGAGCCAAGATCACACCACTGCACTCCAGCCTGGGTGACAGAGCAAGACTCTGGCTCAAAAATAAAAGAAATGCATTCACTGCAACTTATCAAAACTGCATACTTTTTTTCTCTGTTTTTTATCCTGTCTTTGAAAGCAGTTTGCTAACCAAACCAATATTCACATATGGGCACCATGGAAAACTATAAAGTGAATAATGGAATTTACGTGTTATTTATAGATCTGAGCCATGTTACAGATGTTAACCCAGCCCTAAAAAAAAAAAATAAATAAACCAGTCTAAATGTTTTAACCTGAGATGCCAATTTAAGATGGCACTTAATATTAAGTTGCTGACAGATATTTGGGGAACAGGATGGGGGATGGAGTGTACTTACTTCTCAAAGGACTATTTTATTTTATTTCCTACATTAGCTAAAGTAAACAGGAAGCTTGGCTGGCTGTAGTGGCTGGGAGGTTGAGGTGGGTGGATTACTTGAGCCCAGAAGTCCAAGGCTGCAGTGAGCTATGACAGCACCACCACACTCCAGCCTAGGTGACAGAATGAGACCCTGTCTGAAAAATCAATAGATAAATTAAAATTTTTAAATAAATAAGAGCCATAAATACTCTTTTCCTTGTAATTCCCCTCCCATCTTTGTATGCAATTTAAAAAAATTTCTTTATTATCTTTTTCCCTTTATTTTTTATACAGGCATGTCTCCCTGTGTCACCCAGGCAGGTCTCAAATTCCTGATCGCTCAAGCGATCTGCCTGCCTCAGCTCCCTAAAGTGCTGGAATAACAAGAGTGAGCCACAGCACCTGGTCTTTTTTTTTTTTTTTTTTTTTTTTTTGAGACAGAGCCTTGCTCTGTCGCCTAGGCTAGAGTACAATGGTGCAATCTCAGCTCACTGCAACCTCTGCCCCCGCGGGGTTCAAGCAATTCTCCTGCCTCAGCCTCCTGAGTAGCTGGGATTACAGGCACGTGCGCAAACATGTCCAGTGATTTTTTTTTTTTTTTTTTTTTTTAATATTCAGTCTCCAGAGACTGTCAAAAATTGCCAAAGCCAACTATATTGCAAGTCTTCATGGCAGGGTATTAGGAAAAGTTTTCAATTAGCAAGAATTGTGCCTCAGATAAACCTCATTGGCTAGATACTGCCACTACGCAAAGCTAATTTTTTTTTTTTGAGATAGAGTCTCACTCTGTCACCCAGGCTAGAGTGCAGTGGTGAAATCTCAGTTCACTGCAACCTCCGCCTCCTGGGTTCAAGCAATTCTTGGCCTCAGCCTCCAGAGTAGCTGGGATTACAGCCCACCATCACACCCGGCTAATTTTTTATATTTTTAGTAGAGACAGGATTTCACTATCTTGGCCAGGCTGGTCTTGAACTCCTGACCTTGTGATCTACCCACCTCAGCCTCCCAAAGTGCTGGGATTACAGGCATGAGCCACTGCACCCAGCCTTAATTTTTGTATTTTTAGTAGAGATGGGGTTCTGCCACGCTGGCCAGGCTGATCTCAAACTCCTGACCTCAGGTGATCCATCTACCTTGGCCTCCCAAGCTGCTGGGATTACAGGCGTGAGCCACTGCGCCCGACCAAGAAACTTATATTTCTATAACATGACTTAAGATACTTAGGACCCTCCTGTCAACAAGTGGCAGGTAAGGAAATGAAGTTTGGACGTCTCTGAAGCTTTACAGGAACAACTATCATTTCAGGCACTAGGTGGAGACAACGGGTTTAAAACATCACTGAAAACACATAAACCAGAAGCGAGCACATAATGTCTGGTCGGCTGTATGTCACGCTGCCCCATCTCAGGGCAGTCACACACTGATAAAAACGGATGAACCAAAGAGCTCTGCACTCACTGGGGCAGAAGACAGGAGGCAGCCGAGGGCCGAACTCTTCTCTTTCATCTATCTGCATCTTTTGTATCGAGAAGGAAGGTGGTGGCTCCTGGGGTGCTGGCACAAGAGCTGAAAAACAGCAGGGTGTTCACATCATTCATCTGCCCCATGTTAGTGTCTCTGTGTCTTTCATTCATGTCTATTGCCACCAGATAACGTGTGCTTGCCCACACCACTTCACACCAGCCAGGTGCTAAGGATGCAGCAGTGAACACACAGACCCCAGCGCTGCCCTTGCAGACTCCGGAGCTGGAAGTCAGTCACATGAGGGCGCCTGTGACCAAGGGTACAAAGGGCTAAGGTACAGGATGGCGAGTGTGCTTGTGGGCACATTGCCTAGCTCCCCTAAGACCTGAAGGGTGAAAATGTGTCTCCAAGGAAGGGTCATCTGAGAAGGAAAAAGCTTACAAACCATCAGGAATGTAAGACTATGTCCCATCCCAGAGAACTGTGGGAGATGAGTTTCACTCAAATTATCAAAGAAAAAACCTTGAAGATAAATGATCATATTCACATTGATAATTTTGTTTTTTTAAACAGATTACTATATTTTCAGATAGAAGACATATAAAAATTTTAAAAGTCTGGAAAACTATACATCAGAGTGTTTACAGTGGTTATTTTTGGCCAGGCATGGTGGCTTATGCCTATAATCCCAGCACTTTGCAAGGTCACCTCAGGTGGATTCACTTGAGGCCTGGAGAATGAGACCAGCCTGGCCAATATGGTGAAACCTTGTCTTTACCAAAAATACAAAAATTAGCTAGGCGTGGTGGTGCACGCCTATAATCCTAGCTACTCGGGAGGCTGAGGCAGGAGAATCGCTTGAACCCGGGAGGCGGAGATTGCAGTGAGCTGAGATTGCGCCATTGCACTCCAGTCTGGGTGGCAGAGTAGGACTCTGTCTCAAAAAAAAAAAAAAAAAAAGCCACATGGTTTATTTTTGCGAGTGGAATTACAAGAGATTCAACCTTTCTTCATTTCTCTAAACTTTTAAATTTCAATAAAAGATAATTTTATAAAAAAAAAAAAAGGTTTTTTTTTTTTTTTTTTTTTTTTTTTTTTTCACAGAAAAAGGAAACAGGCTGGTATTTGCAATCACCTAAGAAGAAACTATATATATTTTTATTTTATTACTTTTTGTAGAGATGAGTTCTTGAAATGTTGCCCAGGTTGCTCTTGAACTCCTGGGTTCAAGTGATCCTCCCACCTCAGCCTTCCAAAATGCTAGGATTACAGGGATGAGCCACTGTGCCTTATTTCTCACTAGATCTTAGTGAGCTGAGGTCATGCCACTGCATTCCAGCATGGATGACAGACCGAGACTCCATCTCAGGCTGGAGTGCAGTGGCACCATCTTGGCTCACAGCAACCACAGCCTCCTGGGTGCGAGCAGTTCTGCCTCCGCCTCCTGAGTAGCTGGAATCACAGGCATGCACCACCACACCTGGCTAATTTTTGTATTTTTAGTAGAGCCGAGGTTTCACCATGTTGGCCAGGCTGGTCTCAAACTCCTCACCTCAAGTGATCCACTTGCCTCAGCCTCCCAAAGTGCTGGGATTACAGGCATGCGCCACCATGCCAACTAATTTTGTATTTTTAGTAGAGATGGGGTTTCTCCATCTTGGTCAAGTTGGTCTCGAACTTCCGACCTCAGGTGATCTTGGCCTCCCAAAGTGTTGGGATTACAGGCGTGAGCCACCAGCATTTTTTTTTTTTTTTTTTTTTTTTTTTTTAGACGGAGTCTCCTACACTAGTCTCCTCGATAGAGTTCGACACCAGCCTGGGCAACATGGCAAAACCCCATCTCTACTAAAAATACAAAAATTAGCCAGGTGTGGTGGCACGTGCCTGTAGTTCCAGCTGTTCAGGAGGCTGAAGTGGGAGGACTGCTTGAGCCCAGCCTCCACCCAGGAGGTGGAGGTTGCAGTGAGCCAAAGACTGAGCCACTATACTCCAGCATGGGGACAGAGCAAGACCCTGTTTCAAGGAAAACAAACAAACGAACAAAATATATATATATATAAAAGTTTACATATTGATTGCTAATGATTTGAGTTTAAGATTACAGAGTAAGCAAAGAAGCAGCTGTCCTAGAGCATCGTCTTCTCCTTTAAATCCCTGAGTCTGAAATACTGACATACCGTGAACCACGGATGATGTTTCCCCCATGTCAATGTCTTGGGAGCTTTGGAAGTTGGCCTCCCCAGAGCCCGCCTGATCGTCCTCGCTGTCACCTTGCTCATCCTCAGAGGATGAGGACTTTTCATCTGAGGAGCTGGCAAAGATGGCCCTGAATAAGTCCATGGATGGGCGGCTCCCTTCTCCTTCAACCTGTGTGTCCACACCTTTGTTGACTGTCTGTATTAACAGTAAAATAAGAGTCAGGGATACAGAAGCAAGGGTTAAAGGGAGGAGACATTCTAGAATACACTCCCAGACACGCATATTTATGTTTATACTCATGTACCTGGGTATCCATAGCCACACACCACCCAACTAAACAGTGATCACTCACATAGCTTTTATTTTTGTGGTGTTTCTGAGTCAACAACTGTGGAATGTGCTGATGAGGTCAAAGCAGCTGAAACTTCGCATGGACTGGTCATTAATCAGAACTGCAAAGGATCCCCAAAAATGCAATAGAGCACTGTGCCTCTCTTCTGTTTCCAAACTCAGATTCAGGCAATTTAGCAAACCCCAACAAAATAAACTCGAAAGAATTCACACCCAGACACATCATAATCAAACAGCTAAAATCCAAAGACCAAGTAAAAATCTTGAAAGCAGGTGGGGGAGAAATCACCTCATTATGTATAGAGGAATAATAATTTGTTTTAGGGTTTTTTTTTGAGGCAGGGTGTCACTCTGTCACCCAGGCTGGAGAGCAATGCTGCAATCATAGCTCATTGCAGTGTTGACTTCCTGGGCTCAAGTGATTGTCCCACTCCAGCCCCCTGAGTAGCTGCGACCACAGGTGCATGCCACCACATCCAACTAGTTTTTTAACTTTTTGTAAAGATAGGCTCTCGCTATGTTGCTCAGGGTAGTCTCAAACTCCTAGCCTCAAACAAGCCTCCTCCCTCAGCCTCCCAAAGTGCTGAGATTATAGATGTGAGCCACCTGCCCAGCCTGAAGACAATCTGAATGGTTGAAGATTTCTCATCAGAAATGAAAGCCCAGAGGATGTAGCAATTTAATTTTTAAAAATTATCAACCCAGAATTCTATAGCCAGCAAAAACATCCTTCCAGAATGAAGACAAAAATATAAGACATTCTCAGATAACAGAAATTTAAGAGAATCACTTGTTGGAGCTGGTCTAAAAGAAATGCTAAAGAAAGTTCCTCAGACAGAAGTGATAGGTAAGGGGAACGTGGAACTTCAAGGCTGAAGAAAGAGCAACAGAAATGGAAAATATCTGATTAAACAGAGTAGGCTATTATCTCTGTGTCAGTTCTTTTAAAATACGTGTAATGACTAAATGCAAAAATGATCACCACTGTTTGACGGAGTTTTCATTGTGTGTACATGTATGTAAGAGCATAGAGGGAGGAGAGTAAAAGGACCTTCGGCCGGGCGCGGTGGCTCAAGCCTGTAATCCCAGCACTTTGGGAGGCCGAGGCAGGTGGATCACGAGGTCAAGAGACCGAGACCATCCTGGTCAACATGGTGAAACCTCGTCTCTACCAAAAATACAAAAAATTAGCTGGGCATGGTGGTGCGTGCCTGTAATCCCAGCTACTCAGGAGGCTGAGGCAGGAGAATTGCCTGAACCCAGGAGACGGAGGTTGCGGTGAGCCGAGATTGCGCCATTGCACTCCAGCCTGGGTAACATGAGTGAAACTCCGTCTCAAAAAAAAAAAAAAAAAGGACCTACAGAGTGCTAAGACTTCTCCATTCTACTTGAAGTGGTAAAACATTTAATTCTCAGGAGACTGTAAAAAGGTACGTAGGTATACTATAATCCCTAGAGCAATCACTAAAAACGAAAATCCTGAGAGTGACCAAAAACATAGAAAAATTCAAATGAGATACTAAAAATTATTCGAGTAGGCTGGGCATGGTCACTCATGTCTGTAATCCCAGCACTTTGGGAGGCCGAGGTGGGTGGATCACAAAGTCTGGAGTTCAAGACCAGCGTGGCTGATATGGTAAAACCCAGTCTCTACTAAAAATACAAATATTAGCTGGGTGTGGTGGCGTGCGCCTGTAGTCCCAGCTACTCGGGAGACTGAGGCAAGTGAATCACTTGAACCCAGGAGGCAGAGGTTGCAGTGAGCCGAGACTGTGCCATTGCACTCCAGCCTGGGCAACTGAGCGAAACTCCATCTCAAAAAAAAAAAACCACTATTCAAGTAATCCAAAAGAAGTCGGAAGGGGGAAGAAAGGAACAAAAAAGTGGGAATAAACAGAAAATATAACATCATACACCTAAATCCAAAAATATCGACGATCACATTTAATGCAAATGTTCAATATAGATTATCAAAATGTATTTTAAGAAGGACTCAGTAACATGGTGTTCATAAGAAACCACCTTAAATATAATGAAACAGATGTGTTAAAAAGTAAAAAGATGAAAAAAATATATACTACACAAACACTGATCTAAAGAAAATTACAAAGGATAAAGAGTGATATTATATAATATCAAAAAGGTCAACAGGGCACGGTGACTTATGCCTATAATCCCAGCACTTTGGGAGGCCAAGGCAGGAGGATTGCTTGAGGACAGCAGTTTGAGACCAACCTGGAAAAACACACCAAGGCCCTTTCTCTGAAAAAAAAAAAAAAAAAAAAAAAAAAAAAAAAAAA
>NW_022437008.1:7423499-7435306 GCF_009761245.1 Sapajus apella
AAAAAAAAAAAAAAAAAAAAAAAAAAAAAAAAAAAAAAAAAAAAAAATTAGCCAGGCATGGTGGTGTGTCCCTGCAGTCCCACCTACTTGGGAAGCTGAGGCAGAAGGATTGCTTGAGCCTGGGAGTTCGAGGCTGCAGTGAGCCATTATCACATCTCTGTACTCCAGCCTGGGCATAGAGTGAAAGCCCATCTCTTAAAAAAAAAAAAAAAGGAAAGAAAAAATAGGTCAATTCACCAAAAATAAATAGCAATCCTAGTTCAAGACTAGCCTGGCCAACATGGTGAAACCCCATCTCTACTAAATATACAAAAATTAGCCAGGCATGGTGGTGTACACCTGTAGTCCCATCTACTTGGGAAGCTGTTGCAGGTGAATCACTTGAACCCGGAGGGGAGGTGGAGCTTGCGGTGAACTGAAATCATGCCACTGCACTCCAGCCTGGGTGACAGAGCAAGACTCCACCTCAAAAAAAAAAAAAAAGAGAAATAGCAATCCTAAATGTATATGCACCTAACAACAGCCCTTCAAAATACATAAAGCAAAAATAACTTTGGAATACCGTTTGGTAGCTTCTTATAAAGTTAAATACACATGTACATATTTTCCAGGCTTCCTACTACTAAGTTTGTACTCTAGAGAAATGAAAACTTATATTCACACAAAAACCTGCACATGAATGCCCCCAGCAGCTTTATTTGTTACAGCCAAAAGTTAGAAACAAGCCAAATGGCCTTTAATGGATCAATAGTTGGCTGCCTCTGCTGGTGAGTCATGAGGAGAAAGTGTCACCAAAGAGAAAAGCAAAGGCCACACTCAGCGTAGCAAAAAGAATCTGGAAGCCCCAGATACCTTATTTGCGGGTGATTCTGGTGCATGCTCTTCCTCTTTGTTTACTAAGGGGCTGGACTCCTGTTTAGGTGGCCCGGCTTTTGATCTAGCCAAACTTAAAAATTCACTAATGGAATCTTCCTTCTTTTCGTGTTTAGAGGTATCCCATCTGGATGGTTTTCTTGATTCTGAAAGGTAGGACATAGATATACATTCATCACTAGCAAGGAGAAGGCAAGTTCTTTACCATTGCTCTTTCATTCACTCAGAATGTCAGCATACCCACTCTGGGGCCTGGTACCGTGCGGGGTGTTGGGGAAGTAGGTGGCAGAGACTCAACCCCAGAGAGTAAATATCTGGACCATTACAACATGAGCTAAGTTATTAATAAAAGCAACTCTCTCAACAGAGGGAGAATATGTACCATTCATTCATATCATTAGGACTAAATTACTCTTTAATTCTGTCTTCCTACAGGCTAGGGGTTGAGGCCCTGGTCAGTCGGAGACTCCAAGGACGCCCTACTCACTGTCAGGACCTCGGTGCTGTGATACTTTTTCACTTGATGCTTGAGTGGTGGGCAAGGAAGCTGTCTCTGGGAGCGTCAGAAAGTTGAAGACTGAGTACTTGTCACGCTTCACTCTTGGTAAGCCAACTAAAGTTGAACTGGGAGTTGAAAAAAGAATCAATTTAATAATAACTGGTAGGATAAAATCCACCTCCTGAAAAGCTTTCCATCTCAAGTTTTCCACATCTTCTGCAAGACTAAAAAGTCCCCTAAGATGCTTTCACTTCTCAAAGCAGTTCGAGAATCTGGATGGCTTTTAGGTCCCATGAGTTTTTCCCCATTAGGGTAAGGGCAAGAATTTAACTTTGAAAATGGATTTCCAGCCGGGCGTGGTGGCTCACGCCTGTAATCCCAGCACTTTGGGAGGCCGAGGCGGGTGGATCACGAGGTCAAGAGATCGAGACCATCCTGGTCAACATGGTGAAACCCCGCCTCTACTAAAAATACAGAAAATTAGCTGGGCATGGTGGCGCGTGCCTGTAATCCCAGCTACTCAGGAGGCTGAGGCAGGAGAATTGCCTGAACCCAGGAGGCGGAGGTTGCAGTGAGCCGAGATCGCGCCATTGCACTCCAGCCTGGGTAACAAGAGTGAAACTCCGTCTCAAAAAAAAAAAAGAAAATGGATTTCCATTAAGGAAAAGTTCCACTGATAAAAATATGCCTAAAGTTTCTGACAAAGTCTCTGGTTCAACTGTATATGCTATCTTTTTTTTTTTTTTTTTTTTTTTGAGATTTACTCTTAATCTGTCACCCAGGCTGGAGGGCTGGAGTGCAATTGCGTGATCTCGGCTCACTGCAACCTCTGCCTCCCGGGTTGAACAGATTCTCCTGCCTCAGCCTCCCAAATAGCTGGGACTATAGGCACGTGCCACCACGCCTAGCTAATTTTTGTTTTTTTAGTACAGACAGGGTTTTGCCATGTTGGCCAGGCTGGTCTCAAACTCCTGACCTCAACTGATCCCCCCTCCTCAGCCTCCCAAAGTGTAGAGATTACAGGCGTGAGCCATAACACCCAGCCTACTATCTTGAAGTGTTCTGTTTGTTTGCTTGATTTTTAGAGATGAAGTCTTACTATGTTACCCAGGCTGGCCTCAAACTCCTGAGCTCAAGCAATCCTCCTGCCTTGGCCTCCCAAGCTAGGATTACAAGTATGCACCACCACACCCCACCTCTTGAAGTGTTATTAATCAAATAAGAAAGTGTTTAACTTTTATAATGATAATTAGAAAATATAAGTAACATTATAAATGTAAACCACATGAGCAATAATAAGGTGGCAAATGAGAGAGGCATGATGCTTTTGTAACTTGACATGTCTTGAGTTTCATAGCTTCTATATGCAATAAAGTTTGCTATTCAGATTTTTAGTAACAAATTATAGAAGTAATTTATCAAAGCATATCTACAAAATGTGTAGATTTGTATATCCAGGGATATACAAACAAGTTCATGTAGAAAAAACAAGAACAATTTATATGAGTATGTAAGAGGAAAATTAATATCAAGAATATGTTTTGTACTGACGTGAAGGTTTATCCAACTTACTCTGGATAAGGGTCAGGGACGTTAAACCTTTTGCATAGAAGCTTGTCAGGGTGCCACTCAAACGTGTCTCGGGTCAGCTTCCCAAACATCTTCATCTTCACAGCCGACTGCTTGTCCCCAACATCATTCTGGGAAAAAACATGCATTCTGTTTCATCAAGTGGCCACACAACTGACCTGACTGCTCTCCCATTTAAAATTTTCAAGCAATCTTCTAGAACTGTGAAAAAGCTTATGCTGTAACATTTTTGCTCCAGTACACTGGAAACTAAGGCATAAAACGGTTTCTTATTCTCCTATACCATGTATATTTTGATCTTCTCACTGAGAGATTAAAAATATTTGGTTAGGGGCCAGGTGCGGTGGCTCACGCCTATAATCCCAGCACTTTGGGAGGCCGAGGTGGGCGGATCACTTGAGGTCAGGAGTTCGAGATCAGCCTGACCAACATGGAGAAACCCCCATCTCTACTAAAAACACAAAATTAGCCGGGCATGGTAGCAGGTGTCTATAATCCCAGCCATTCAGCAGGCTGAGGCAGGAGAATTGCTTGAACCAGGGAGACAGAGGTTGCAGTGAGCTGTGATTGTGCTACTGTACTCCAGCCTGGACAACAGAGTGAGACTCCATCCCCCCCCCCCCCACCAAAAAAAAGGCCAGGCACAGAGGTTCATGCCTGTAATCCCAGCACTTTGGGAAACCAAGGCAGGTGGATCACCTGAGCTCAGGAGTTTGAGGCCAGCCTGACCAACATGGAGAAACCCTGTCATTATTAAAAATACAAAATTAGCTGGGTGTGGTAGCAGATGCCTGTAATCCCAGCTATTTTGGAGACTGAGGCAGGAGAATCACTTGAACCTAGAGGCAGAGGCTGCGGTGAGCCAGGATCATGCCGTTGCACTCCAGCCTGGGCAACAAGAGCGAAACTCCATCTCAATATATATATTGAGTATATATGTATATATTTGGCTAGGCAGTGTTTTAATATTAAAGTTGACAAGGTAAGGGACATGATGATGACAGACCTCTTGGTCTCGAGGGACTTCAACCTGATCTGAGTCATCCTCCTCCTTGGCATGAGTGAACCTGGAGGACAAGGTCGAATGGGAAGACCTGTACAGCAGGGCTGCCCGGGCAAACTCATCCCGTTCTCGGCCTCGCTCCCACTCTGTCATGCTGGGGTCCAGACAGCGCTCCAGAGCATCTGCGGGACAGAGAATAAGAAGTGGCTTCAGTTCTCGGAAAAACATGGGGCTTATAAGAGAACATCTGCTGGGCACCACTGTATCCCTGTCAATTTCACAAGTCCTTATCTTTGCTTTTATGACCATGGGAATTTGGCAGGTAATATTGCTCTTTCTTTCAAAATCATGCTTTTAAAAAAAAATTTAGGCCAAGCAAAGTGGTTCACGCCTGTAATCCCAGCACTTAGGGAGGCCTAGGCAGGCAGGTCACTTGAGGTCAGGAATTTGAGACCAGCCTGGCCAACATGGTGAAATCCCGTCTCTACTAACAATACAAAAATTAGCTGGGCATGGTGACACACCCCTATAATCCGGGCTGTTCAGGAGGCTGAGGCAGGAGAATCACTTGAACGTGGGAGGCAGAGGTTGCAGTGAACCAAGGTTGCAGTGAGCCAAGATCACACCAGTGCACTCCAGCCTGGGCAATAGAGCAAGACTCCATCTCAAAAAAAAAAAAAAAAATTTAAAAAAAATTTTTAAAGTATATATATATATTTTTGGTAGAGGCAGGATTTTTAGTAGAGACAGGGTTTCCCCATGTTGGTCAGGCTGGTCTCGAACTCCCAACCTGAGGTGATCTGCCCTCCTTGGCCTCCCAAAATGTTGGGATTACAGGTGTTAGCCACTGCACTGGCCTTTAAAAAAAATTTTTTTTAAAGCAAATAAGCATTAGTGATGTAAGTTCCTAGTAGAGCATTAAGGCACAGTAAATAGACTTTACACTCTGCAAAGATCTGTTTTTAAAAAACAACCCTGTAATTTACTGATAACCTCTCACGAGGACTACTGCATACAACAGCAACCCCTTTCCTCATTCTTGATGTATTTACTTCACAGACCACAAAGTGATTTTTTTTTCCTATGTAATGGTTCAATAGCCAACTATTGTTTTAAGTCCAATTTTAGACTATGAGTCAGGAGTGGATGGTCAGGATCTTCAGATAAGGTGGAAGATGATGTTGATGTGAAATGTGAAACACAAGTCAAGGACTTGCAGACACCAAATGTTAGTAAGTTAGCACTGGCCACTGCCAGCTGTGTTCTCTATTAAACAGCTAGCTTTGGCCTGAGATATGAACATAAGCTAACTGTTCTTGCTTTCTGAGGTCAAGAGCCAAGGCCTGAAACCTTTGCACTATTTGCAGCAGGATAAAGCAAAAACACTGACAGAACGATATACTTCAACTGTCAATCTGGGTCTAGGATGGGAACAGTGAGAACATAACCCCGCCCTGGCTGAGATGTAGGAGACCCAGGCCCAGCACCCACCTTTCTGACCCTGTTTCATGTGTACTAAAAACTCTTCATATCGCTTTTGCTTTTCCGGATCTTTGGCGAAAGGCTTGAAGTTGCTGGCTTTTAGGGTGGCCATCCTACCACCCAATGCCATGTGCCAAGAGCAATGCCCTGCAGCCGCTGCAGGGGAGGGCTGGGCTTGGCTGCTCTGGGCGTTCTGGGCCAGACTCCTGGCCTTGAGCTGAGCTGCTTTAAGGTCAGATGCCTGCTTCATTTCTTTGATTCTCTCTTTATCTTTTTGGGACAGAAATTCTAACACTGACGTAGCTGAACCTAAATAAAACAGTAATCAGAAGAGATGAAAAGAGTCATAAGACAATCACATTTACATTTCTCTGTACATACATTTTCAATATCACAAATTTACATAATTGAGGATGAGCATTTTATATTTAGTGTTTCATTTATATTCATATATCCCTGTAGACTAGACAATGATAAAATAAAATTCCTCTTTTTTTTTTTTTTTTTTTTTTTAGAGATGAGGTTTCACCATCTCTAAACCTTTGGCCAGGCTGGTCTTGAACTCCTGACCTCAAGTGATCCACCGCCTTGGCATCCCAAAGTGCTGGGATTACAGGTGTGAGCCACCTCGCCCAGATTTTTTTTTTCCTTTTTTAAGATGGAGTCTCGCTCTGTTGCCCAGCCTGGAGTGCAGTGGCATGATCTCAGCTCACTGCAACCTCCGCCTCCTGGGTTCGAACAATTCTCCTGTCCTGTCTCAGCTTCCTGAGTAGCTGGGATTACAGGTGCACGCCACCATGCCTGGCTAATTTTTTGTATTTTTAGTAGAGATGAGGTTTCACTATGTTGGCCAGGCTGATCTTGAACTCCTGACCTCAGATGATTTACCTGTCTTGGCTTCCCAAAATGCTGGGATTACAGGCATGAGCCACCATGCCCAGATGATTCCTATGTGTTTTTTGAGACATGGTCTCGCTCTGTCATCCAGACTGGAGTACAGTGGTGTGATCATGGCTCACTGCAACCTCCGCCTCTTGGGCTCAAGTGATCCTCCCACCTCAGCCTCCTGAGTAGCTTAGACCACAGGCACACAACCAACATGCCTAGCTACTTTTTGTATTTTTTCTAGAGACAGGATTTCACCATATTTCCCAAGCTGGTCTCAACTCCTGGGTTCAGGAGATCGCCCCACCTTGGTCTCCCAAAGTTCTGGTACTACATACATGAGCCACTGTGCCCAGCCAAGATTCCTGTTTTACAGTCAGCAAAAATGGAAGTTAACACACGTACATTTACAGGTCATGTGAGTGGTCCCAGGATGGAGAACCGGACATCCCCGGCTCCAGACCTTCAGTCTGCCACAACTAGCCCTGGTTCCACTTGCAGCTCCCCAGCAAGCCCTCACTCGTGGCACAAACACTCATGGGTGCCAACCCCATGCCAGGACCTGGCCCAGGAGATCGGAGGACAGTGGAGACAGGAAGGAAGTAAAGGAGCAACACACCAGCCCTCAATAGAGGAGGGCTATGAAAAAAACAGGGCCGGACATGGTGGCTCATGCCTGTAATCCCAGCACTTTGGGAGGCCGAGGCAGATGGATCACCTGAAGTTGGGAGTTCGAGACCAGCCTGACCAACATGGAGAAATCCTGTCTCTACTAAAAATACAAAAAAATTAGCTGGGCATGGTAGCTTATGCCTGTAATCCCAGCAGGAGAATTGCTTGAACCTGGGAGGCAGAGGTTGCGGTGAACCTAGTCTCGCACTCCAGCCTGAGCAACAAGAACAAAAATTCCGTCTCAAAAAAAAAAAAGGAAAAAATAGAGCAACGATAAAGGTTGTGATTTGAATGATGTCAACCAAACTGAAGGTATAAAAACAGCCCTGGCCGTGCACAGAGGCTCAAACCTATAATCCCAGCAACTTTGGGAAGCTAGAAGTTCCAGACCAGCCTGGGCAGCAGAGTGAACCCCCATCTCTATTTAAAAAAAATTTTTTTTTAATGTGCCAGGTGGGCCAGGTACAGTGGCTCATGCCTATAATCCCAGCACTTTGGCAAGCCAAGGTGGGCAGGTCACGAGGTCAGGAGTTCAAGACCAGCCTGGCCAACACAGTGAAACCCTGTCTCTACTACAAATACAAAAAATTAGCCAGGTGTGGTGGCGGCCTGTAATCCCAGCTACTTGGGAGGCTGAGGCAGAATTGCTTGAACCCGGGAGGTGGAAGTTGCAGTGAGCGGAGATCGCGACATTGCACTCCAGCCTGGGTAACAGTGCGAGACTCAGTCTCAAAAAAAAAAGTGCCCAGTGTGGTGGTGGCACATGTCTAGAGTCCCAGCGACTTGGAGGTTGAGGTGGGATGATTGCTTGAACCCAGGAGTTCCAGGTTATAGAGAGTTATCGAGACCCTATCTTCAGCCCGGATGACAGATGTTATCTCAAAATAAATAAATAAATACTTAAAATTAAAATTTAAAAAAGGAAGTAAAAGATATGCACATTATTACGTATGTCATTTACAATCAACTGTGTTATTTCCATAGTTCAGGAATACAAATTCATGTAAAAAACTTCAGTGGGAAAACAACTTTCGATTTTGGTTTTGATAACTTGAGTTATGTTAAATGTAATGATTCCAGTCTTCTCCATGGCACATACCTTGAACAGGCGTCTCTCCGAGCAACTCTGCCCGTTTGGAGGCATTCAGTTGGTGCTTACTGTGTGTCCCTGGGTCAGGCGTTGCCTTTCCAGCGGACTCTGATAATACCTGCAGTAAGTGTGAGTTCTCGGCGGTGGCGGCCACCATGGGTCTGAAATAATGCACTGGTCGATAGTCTCTTGGCAACTCCGGGGGTGGATAGATCTTAACAATATAAGACAAAACCCAGAAAATACAAGTGGTAAGATCATGTTTGATTTAATCAGGAAAACATGTTAACTCTGAGCCTTGCTAACCCCGCCCCTTCCCAGATTAACATCCAGCAGACAGGCAGCACAAGAACAGGCGGGCCAGAGGTCCAGCCAGCATTCCCTCTGTACCTGGAGGGTCACGAGAGCCACCGTCTTACAGGGATCAGGCATTTTGAATATCCTCCCACCCATTTCTATTTTTTTTTTGAGACGGAGTTTCGCTCTTGTTGCCCAGGCTGGAGTGCAATGGTGCAACCTCAGCTCACCACAACCTCCGCCTCCCGGGTTCAAGCGTTCTCCTGCCTCAGCCTCCCTAGTAGCTGAGATTACAGGCATGCACCACCACGCGCTACTAATTTTGTATTTTTAGTAGAAATGGAGTTTATCCAGGTTGGTCAGGCTGGTCTCAAACTCCCGACCTCAGGTGATCTGCCTGCCTCAGCCTCCCAAAGTGCTGGGATTACAGGCGTGAGCCACCGCATCCAGCCTCCTCCCACCCGTTTCTACAGAGAGAAGCTAATCTGCCTGTTTTATAGGATGAGAACAATAAAGATGATAATAGATCAGAAATGTGAGGGCCTACAGACAGGGCAGGCCCACTGTACATAAGAAATCTAGAAAAGTACCATTCAAAGCATAAAAGAAAAATAATGACTGGATGCAGTGTTTCACTCCTATAATCCTAGCACTTTGGGAGGCCAAGCTGACCTTTGGGAGGACTTTGGGAGGACTGCTTGACCCCAGGAGTTCATGACCAGCCTGGGCAACATAGTGAGACCTCACCTCTACAAAACTAAAAAGAATTTTTTTTTTTTCCCTTTTTTGAGACGGAGTTTCGCTCTTGTTACCCAGGCTGGAGTGCAATGGCGCGATCTCGGCTCACCGCAACCTCCGCCTCCTGGGTTCAGGCAATTCTCCTGCCTCAGTCTCCTGAGCAGCTGGGATTACAGGCATGCGCCACCACGCCCAGCTGATTTTTTGTACTTTTAGTAGAGACGGGGTTTCACCATGTTGACCAGGATGGTCTCGATCTCTTGACCTTGTGATCCACCCACCTCGGCCTCCCAAAGTGCTGGGATTACAGGTGTGAGCCACCGCGCCCAGCCAAGAATTATTTAAAAAATAATAGCAGGTGCAGTGGATCGCGCCTATAATCCCAGCATGTTGGGCGGCCAGGGTGGGTGGATCACCTGAGCTCAGGAGTTTGAGACCAGCCTGGCCAACATGGTGAAACCCCATTTCTACTGAAAATACAAAAATTAGCTGGGCATAGTAGCATACACCTGTAATCTCAGCTACTCAGGAGGCTGAGGCAGGAGAATTGCTTAAACCTGGGAGGCAGAGGTTGTAGTGAGCTGAGACTGCACCACTGCTCTCCAGCCTAGGCCACAGAGTGAGACTCTGTCTCAAACAAAAATAATAATAATAATTAATAATAATAATAATAGCCAGGTGCAGTGGCTCACACCTGTAATCCCAGCAGTTTGGGAAGACAAGGCAAGCAGATCACTTGAGGTCAGGAGTTCGAGACCAGCCTGGCCAACATGGTGAAACCTCATCTCTACTAAATCTATAAAAATTAGCCAGGCATGGTGGCAGATGCCTATAATCCCAGCTACTTGGGAAGTTGAGTGAGGAGAATTGCTTGAGCCTGGGAGGTGGAGGCTGCAGTGAGCCGAGATCGCATCACTGCATTCCAGCCTGGGTGACAGAGTGAGACTCTATCTCAAAAATAATAATAATAATAATAACTAGTTATTTTTAAATTCAGAATTCTTTTTTCTAGTTATGTTTCAGTTCCAAATAGAAGCTTCAGGCCTTATTTTTTATTTCTTTTTTTTTGAGACAGTCTCACTCTGTTGCCAGGCTGGAGTGCAGTGGCACGATCTTGGCTCACTGCAACCTCTGCCTTCTGCGCTCAAGCAATTCTCCTGCCTTAGCTTCCTGAGTAGCTGGGATTATAGACAAATACCACCACGCCTGGCTAATTTTTGTATTTTTAGTAGAGACGGGGTTTCACCATGTTGGCCAGGCTGGTCTTGAACTCCTCCTCCCAAGTCCCCCTCACCGTCCAAAGTGTTGGGATTACAGGTGTGAGCCACCACACCCAGCCTTATGCTTCCTTTCCATATATGTAAAAGACCTGCATTTTCCGTTAATGTTATTTGACATTTCTAGTAATAATACCAGCTTACTGTGTGCCCAGCACTGTCCTAGATATATACTGCTGGCTATCACAACACAGGAACCATCACAATGAAACAAATCAAAGCTGTCCCCTGGCCTCCCGTGCCCCAGACAACTACACGCCAACCCTTAGAGGTACTGAACAAATGTTTGCTGAATAAAACAACAAAAAGCTGATTAAAGCATGAAATAATCTAAAACAGGAATGCTGACAAGGCAGATGGCCAGGTGCCCCTCCTGGGCTGGCCAGCACCCCAACTCCCTCCTGAGTGTGCTTGTAAGCATGTGGCTTTGGTGGTTACAGGAAGAGCGCCATGTGGCCTATGAGCAGAGCTTCACATGTGGCTGTGACAGCATCTCACAAAAACAAAGCTATCTGCAAAGGCATGCAGAGCTCTCTCTCTTTTTTTTTTTTTCTTTTCTTTTTTTTTTTTTTTTTTTTTTTATGTCGGGGGTTTGTTTTTCTTGCTAGAGTGGGAGGGTGCGAGCTGGGCTCACCGCAACCTCCGCCTCCTGGGTTCAAGCAATTCTCCTGCCTCAGCCTCCCGAGTAGCTGGGACTACAGGCATGCACCACCATGCCCAGCTAATTTTTGTATTTTTGGTAGAGACGGGGTTTCACCATGTTGACCAGGACGGTCTCGATCTCTTGACCTCGTGATCCACCCGCCTCGGCCTCCCAAAGTGCTGGGATTATAGGCGTGAGCCACCGCGCCCGGCTTTTTTCTTTTTTTTTAGATGGAGTCTCACACTGTTGTCTGGGCTGGAGTGCAGTGGTGTGATCTCAGCTCATTGCAACCTCCACCTCGCAGGTTTAAGTGATTCTTCTGCCTCAGCCTCCTGAATAGCTGGGACTACACGCACCCACCACTATGCCTGGCTAATTGTTTTGTGTTTTTAGTAGAGACAGGGTTTCACCATGTTGGCCAGGCTGGTCTCAAACACCTGACCTCACGATCCACCTGCCTCAGCCTCCTGAAGTGCTGGGATTACAGGCGTGAGCCACCGTGCCCGGCCAGAGCTCTCCTTGAACTTCAGCTACCTGCACGTGGCTTCTCTCCCTTCTGCTCGGCTCAGCTGAAGAAGTCAGGGAACCTTGCCCATGCAAGCTTCAGAGCATGGGGAGGAGCCAGGGCTATAGGTTAGCTGGCATTCTTAATGTTTTCCACTTTTCCTTAACCTACATTTCCCCTAGAATCATGGCAATTTCATTCTTCCACTGGTTTCTAATGTATGTTTTTTTTTTTTTTTTTTTTTTTTTTTTTG
>NW_022437008.1:7435406-7441669 GCF_009761245.1 Sapajus apella
CAGGCCCAGCTGATTTTTTGTACTTTTAGTAGAGACGGGGTTTCACCATGTTGACCAGGATGGTCTCGATCTCTTGACCTTGTGATCCACCCACCTCGGCCTCTCAAAGTGCTAGGATTACAGGTATGAGCCACTGTACTCAGTCTATTTTTGTAGACAATCACTAGTAACTAGGCTGTTGTTGTTTTAAAAACATAATTAACTTATCTTTCCTATTGTTAATAGAACTCAGATCACATAGCAGCAAATATTTTAAGTACTAAACCATTAAAAAAAGAAAAAAGTTTTTCTTACTTTCTTAGAAGATAAAGGTTTAGAAGCCAAGGAAAATCCATCCAAAATTTTGCCAATGTATCGAAGGTCTTTCTCTGATTCTACAAAATGATGTCATTGATTAATTCCAGAAGCAGAGACGATTAGAATAAGACAGAACATGTCAGTGTTAGACATTCTTATCTCTAAGAACATAAATAGTACGTGTCATACATGATATCACTCAGCTGCACCAGTAAAGGGAAGAACAAATGGCATGCAAAGCCCCACACCTCTGTTGACTCAGTGACTAGGGCACAGCTCACACCGCCCTTGACAGATTAGGCTACCCAGGTCACAGGCTGTGGTCCTCTGAGACAAGTACACTGACGTAACTTTTAGAAAAAGTACCTTAGGCCAGACGTGATGGCTCATGCCTATAATCCCAGCACTTTGGGAGGCTGAGGCGGGCAGATCACAAGGTCAGGAGTTCAAGACCAGCCTACCCAAGATGGTGAAACCCCATCTCTACTAAAAATACAAAAATTAGCCAGGCAAGGTGGCAAGTGCCTGTAATCTCAGCTACTCAAGAGGCTGAGGCAGGAGAATTGCTTGACCGGGAAGCAGAGGTAGCAGTGAGCTGAGATTGCACCACTGCACTCTAGCCCGGGAGACAGCAAGACTCCATCTCAAAAAAAAAAAAAAAAAAAAATGTACCTTAGGGGCACCAAAGGCTATATACCCCATGGGGTAAAAGATCTCAAGGAAAACCACCAAGAGAACAAGTATGGGGAAAAATTAAAATCACAACTGTGACCACATCATGTGTAAAACTAGGTGAAGAACTAAGGACTAACTACCTGGCCTTCTCCTTAGCAACAGTCCAAATGGGGACAAAAGGCAATGCCACCAGGTCAGCCTATAATCTCATACAAATTAAAGGGGACGTATGCCTTTTTCTCAAACAAAATTCTAAGAAGACATAAAGATCACAGACATAGGAAACTGAATGACCAACGCTCTCTGACCCGGGGATTGTCTCCTGGTCATAGACAACCGCATCAACAAAAACCCTTTGATTTGATTCTCAAGGTTTTCCTTGTAGTGGTTCCGCCAAAAGTCCTCATACATGAACTGTGTTCTCTGCACCCAAAAGTCCCTTTTATGACTATCACAAACTCTTATATGGGCTAGGAGCTCAGGCCTGGAGCAGGAAACAGCCCGAAGTGCAGATGAGCTAAGGCTTTTAGCCACTCATCATTCAGCACTGCAATCACTCCCCTCCCCACAAAACCATTCTTTGTGCTTTGACTCATGTTGGGCTTTCTTTTCTTTCCTTTTTTTTTTTTTTTTTTTTGACATGGAGTCTCGCTCTGTCACCAGGCTGGAGTGCAGTGGTGCGATCTCAGCTTACTGTAACCTCTGCCTCCTGGGTTCAAGCGATTCTCATGCCTCAGCCTCCTGAGTAGCCATAATTACAGCCGCGCGCCACCATACCCAGGTAATTTTTGTATTTTTTAGTAGAGGCAGGGTTTCACCATGTTGGCCAGGATGATCTCAATCTCCTGACCTCATGATCCACCCGCCTCACCCTCCCAAAGAGGTAGGATTATAGGTGTGAGCCACTGCACCCAGCATGTTGGTTTTTTTTAAGCTTCTAGAACTTACTAAAATTTCTTCAGGTAATGTGGGATTCAATTTCACAATCTTAGAATTTGTATTCTCTCAAAACCCAGAAATTTCATGTTTATGAACTCATTCTGAAGAATTCTGAAGAAATAAACAAATGTGCATAGAGACAGAACCAGAAAAATATTCATTATAGCCCTACTGATCATGGAAAAAAAAATAAGAATTTAAAAATCAACCATGGCCAGGCTGGTGGCTCACGCCTGTAATCCCAGCACTTCAGGAAGCTGATGTGAGTAGATCACTTGAGGTCAGGAGTTCAAGACCAGCCTGGCCACATGGTGAAACCCCGTCTCTACTAAAAATACAAAAAATTCTCTGGGCATGGTGGCACACTCCTGTAATCCCGGCTACTCAGGAGGCTGAGGCAGGAGAATCGTTTGAACCCAGGAGGCAGATGTTGCAGTGAGCCAAGATGGTGCCACTGCTCTCCAGCCTGGGCAACAGAGTAAGACTCCATCTTCAAAAAAAAAAATTGGTAGTATATTATGATATATTAACATATCTTCATTTAAGTTATATAAAAATAATTCATAGTTTTGGGAGAGAAATCAGAAACTATAGGAAGGCAAAAGGAAGGAAACTCAGAAGCTAAACAACTCAAGAGAAAAAAAATTTGAAAGAAAAAAAGAGGAAGTAACAGCAGCCCACTGACCTCCCAGAGGTTAAGTCTCCTAACACTGGGTACACATGCCCTTCTAGCATCCTGTGTAAAACCCTGGTTCCCTGTCATACCATCCCAGCCAAGTGACACATGACTGTATGATAACCAAAGAATAGTAGGTGCCATTTCTTCAGTCTTTGAGGCAGGTTCTATGCCAAACACTGAGTTATACCACTTAATTCTCACAACCACCTCTAGAGTGGATTTTATCCTCAATTTACAAATGTGGACTCCGATGATGCCCAGAGAGGTTATAGACTTGCCTAAGGTCACAAAGCTGGGCAGTGGCGAGCTGGCATCCAAATTCAGGTGTGACTGACTCCAAATCACATGCCACTAACACCAGCTCTACACTGTCTGCCTCTGCACCTTTTCTGGAAACAACTGAAATGTGACTTTGAACCACAGGATCTGACCCACCTTGAAATGTCAACACAGCTCAACATCTCTCGCAGTGTTGAGAGATGTCGGCCTCCTATTCCAACAAGAACCCCCTCAGAGCCAGGGACTCAAGGGAGGAGATGGACTGGGCACCCAGCTCCATCTTTCTGCAGGCTATTGGTGTACCTGCCTCTGGACCCCTGACCTGACCTTCTGACCTGCCATGTGCGTTGGCCTCCTTTAGCCACCTGCCCAGTTTGTCGAGCTCTGGGTGCTTCCCTTTGACCCACTGCCAGCTCTGAGCAGCCATGTGGTCACTGGTCTAGGCATTCCCTCTTTCCCTGATGACAGACCTCTCGCTCCTTCCCACCTGGGCCCCGCCTTGACAACTGGCTTTGGCCTCGGCCAGGTCTGAATCCTGCCTTTGTTTCACTTCCCACGCCTCACTTCTGTTTTGCTTCTCATCCTGTGTCTTTGACCTGTATCGCTCTTGCAACCTCTCTTTCCTGATACCCTGACGCTTGGTTCTGCCATCAGGTTTGCATCTGTGGAATTACCTTTCTGGTTTTTATACTGCCTGGGCGCTGTCCAACCATAGAGTCCGTCTCCAGGCTCCTCGTCCTTCAGAACAGTGTCATACTTGGATAGAGTTTCTGTGGCATAAATATCATCATCTTCCTCTTCCAGGGCACCTACACCAAAAGCCTTTAAAAAACAAGGTTTCACACTGAGTACAGGTTTTAGGGTCTGCCTGGTGTCTTCAGGGATAAAGCTACTTAAAAGATGTGATTGGAAACCACGTTAGCACTTCAAGATCACCAAGAGAGAAGTGAACAGGAGTCCCAGATCAACACAGACACAAGCTTTTGGAAAACAATGACCAGATATAAATGCTATGTCCCCAGTGCTAATGCTGCCCTCCAGTCCCCACAACAGCCATGGCTCCAAGTCCTAGCACAGGAAGGGGAGTGGAGATCAAAGCCAAGCAGCAGTGCAGAGGTGGAAATGTGGCTCCCAAGAGGAGAAAGGGAGAAATGTTCATCGACTGATCAGTGTGGCCTGGGCCGACGCTGGTGGCCGGGGTCTGAGGACCACTGCTACTTTATTGGCCACTACAGGAACTCCTGGTAGCTGCAGAAGGAACCTCTAACAACTAGCATTTTTGTTTAAAAGACTGAAAAAAAAAAACCACATGTATAAAAAGGAAAGGTGGCCAGGGCCAGCGGTGCATACCTGTAATCCCAGCACTTTCAGAGGCCAAGGCAGGTGGATCACCTAAGGTCAGGAGTTCAAGACTAGTCTGGCCAACATGGTGAAACCCCATCTCTACTAAAAATACAAAAATTAGGCCAGGGACAGTGGCTCACACCTGTAATCCCAGCACTTTGGGAGGCCAAGGTGGGTGGACCACGAGGTCAAGAGATTGGGATCATCCTGGCCAACATGGTGAAACCCCATCCCTACCAAAAATACAAAAAGTAGCTGGGCATGGTGGTGCATTCCTATAATCCCAGTTACTCAGGAGGCTGAGGCAGGAGAATCACTTGAACCAGAGGTGGAGGTTGCAGGGAGCTGAGATCGCACCACTGCAATCCAGCCTGAGCAATAGAGCAAAACTCCATTTCAGGAAAAAAAAAAAAAAAAAAGGTAATAATGAAATGGCAAAGTCACCATTTTTAAAATGCATTTTAAGAACTTTTGATCTGGTTCCACTTGAGGATTAGGGGGGAAATAAAAGGCAAAGAACCTCTAAATCAATTTGAGAGGACGGACAATCAGTAAAAAGCTCTCTTACCTTTCCCAAAGGAAAAAAGCAAGTCTCCCGGGTAAAAATTACCTGGGTTCCTGACTTAGGGCTTGCAGCCCTAGCAAATAGCCCAAGAAGTAGTAAAACTTGGAGATAAACTTGGAGAGGCAGATTGTAATTGGACTATCACTAAATCAAAGATACAAGATTAGCCAGGCATGGTAGCAGATGCCGGTAGTCCCAGCTACTTGGAAGCCTTATGCAGGGGGATTCTTTGCGCCCAAGAGTTCAAGACTGCAGTGAGCTGTGATTGTGCTGCACTCCTGCCTGGGCAACAGAGACCCTATCTCTAAAAAAAATAACAAGGCCAGATGCAGTGGCTCACATCTGTAATTTCAGCATTTTGGGAGCCCAAGGTAGAAGGATCACTTGAGCCCAGGAGTTTGAGACCAACCTGGGCAACATAGCAAGACCCCGTCTCTACAAAATATAAAAATTAGTTGGGCATGGTGACATTAACCTGTAATCCCAGCTACTCAGGATGCCATGGGAGGATCACTTGAACCCAGGAGTGAGCTGAGATCGCGCCACTGCACTCCAGCCTGGGTGACAGAGCAAGACTGTCTCAAAAAAAAAAAAAAAAAGTAGACTCATGTATTAATAACTCCCCCTTTATAAATAGAAATAAATCATTTTACCTGGCCTGAAATTCCCAATTTTCTTCCTTTATTCAGTCCCATTTCTCCAAGATGGCCAGCTCTCTCAGAACCACCACTGAAAAGATTAAAATGTTCTCCCGAAGTTCCAAACAGTGCCTGGTGGGGATCCAGGCCCTTGTAGGCCAGGCCATGCACATTATCTTTAGGTGTGAAATCCACAGGTGTGACATCTTTGGGTGCAAAGGTCACATTATCAGGCAAGTAGTCATCATCTTCACCCTATTTCCGTTTAAAGTGGAATTGAGGTGAGTCACTGCATGGTACAACATAAACCCACAAAATACTAATTGAAAGCACAGTGATTAATACCACCCACAACAATTAGCAAACTTTCATTGGTGCTGTGACAAATGTTACTAAATCACTTCCCAGTACAAAGGATGCTAATACCAACTCCATTTTTTGAAGCTGAACAGACCCGGGTATCTGTGGTGCTGGCATGCTGCTCGATATGTATGCTGATATAATGGGGAAATCTTTAGGGTATGAGTATTTCGCTGTACAGTTATGGGATTTGATTTCTAAAACTGTCTCCAAACCTAAAATTTCACAATCATACAGTAACAGGTGCTACTGTACCAAACTGAAGATCAGTCAGCCCATGTAATACCTCAGATCCTTCTAAGCTTCCGGGGGGTAATGCACAGCCATAGATTTTGACTCCAGGATCTAGAAAAGAGATTTCAAATGCAATAGTCATGAGTGACTACAAATAGAAAACCCAGGCCAGGCCAGGCATGGTGGATCACACCTGTAATCCCAGCACTCTGGGAGGCTGAGGTGAGAGGATCGCTTGAGCCCAGGAGTTCCA
>NW_022437008.1:7441769-7456424 GCF_009761245.1 Sapajus apella
CACTCTCGTTGCCCAGGCTGGAATGCTATGGCGGATCTCGGCTCACCACAACCTCTGCCTCCCAAGTTCAAGTGATTCTCCTGCCACAGCCTCCCGAGTAGCTGGGATTAGAAGCATCCACTACCACACCTGGCTAATTTTGTATTTATTTATTTTTTTTTTTTTTGAGACGGAGTTTCGCTCTTGTTACCCAGGCTGGAGTGCAATGGCGCGATCTCAGCTCACCGCAACCTCCACCTCCTCGGTTCAGGCAATTCTCCTGCCTCAGCCTCCTGAGTAGCTGGGATTACAGGCGTGTGCCACCGTGCCCAGCTAATTTTTTGTATTTTTAGTAGAGATGGGGTTTCACCATGTTGACCAGGATGGTCTCGATCTCTTGACCTCGTGATCCACCCGCCTCGGCCTCCCAAAGTGCTGGGATTACAGGCTTGAGCCACCGCGCCCGGCCGCTAATTTCGTATTTTTAGTAGAAATGGGGTGTCTCCATGTTGGTCACGCTGGTCTCAAACTCCTGACCTCAGGTGATCCACCCGCCTTGGCCTCCCAGAGTACTGGGATTACAGGTGAGAGCCACCACGCCCAGTCTTCACCTTACTCTCTTGAGTCGTGGCTGGAACTACAGCCACACTGCATTATACCTGGCTAATTTTTGTATATTTGATAGATACAGGGTTTCACCACGTTGCCCAGGCTGGTCACCTGGGCTCAAGGATCCTCTCACCTCAACTTCCCAAAGTGCTAGGATTATAGGTGTGAGCCACTGCACCTAGCCAGGAATCATTTTCTACCAGCACCTGCCCTACCTGGCAATAATGTGGTCAACGAGTAACCAATTCTGCCCCACAACATGAAGAACCCAAAAGGAATGACTGCTACCCTCAAAGAGTCACTTACAGTCTGGCTGGGGAGACTTAAGGACAAGAAATAAGTAAAAAGTCATAAGGTTAAATTGTGACTTTTGGGGAGGGTAGGAAACATGAACTCTCATATGCTGCTGGCAAAAAGCATAAACTAGTACAGCCTTTCTGGAAGCTATCATGCGTGATACATAAAAAGCCTTAGAAGACACACATACCACTGGGCCCAGCTATTTTGTTTAGTAGAATTTGCAGCCATTAAAATGTACACTCTTGGCCAGACACAGTGGCTCACACGTGTAATCCCAGTACTTTGGGAGGCGAAGGCAGGTGGACTGCCTGAGCTCAGGTGATGGAGACCAGCCTGGGCAAAATGGCAAAACCCTGTCTCTATAAAAAATACAAAAAATTAGCATAGTGGCACGTGCCTGTGGTCCCAGCTATTTGGGGAGCTGATGTGGGAGGATCACTTGAGCCTAGGAGGATGAGGCTGCAGTGCGCCCCAATCGCACCACTGCACTCCAGCCTGGGTGACGGACAAAGACCTCAAAAAAAACCAAAAATCACCCAGCAGAAGTGATGCCAGTTAATGAGCTAACATACATACCAGGTTTCTGGCGGCGCGGGCGTCTCTTTACTCGAGGACCAACTCCTTGCCCTTCCTTCCAACCCATTTTTCTTAGCAGTTCGAAACCAACGGATAATCTAGGATAGCAGGGCATTGAAAATGAACTCTTCAAAATAATGCTAACAAAGAGAATGAAATAAGCAGCTTTTGAGTTCCTGCTCCATTCCTAGACCTGCCTTGCCTGGGCCCTTGCCCTCACCCACGTGACAACTAGTGTGACCCTGCCATTCCAGCCACAGCAGGCTGCATGGGGGTACATGCCTAAACTGGGGAAGTCAATCAGATGTCTTCTCTCCCGGGCCTTTAGGATGAGCCCACAGGGACACTAGATAGTCCTTGCCAGGCATGTGGCCTGGGAATCTATGAAGGTCTAAGGCTGCCATATCGGGCCGCAAGCCCAGGAGCACAACAAGGAGATACACAGAAAGAGAGGGTAGAAGGAGGCAGACGAGCGAGGCTATAAGGTCGGAGGGGTGGCGGGAGAAGTCACTGCAATTCCTAACAGCGCTCCAGCCTCCGTAAACCCCAGCAGCACAGCTAGTGGCTGGAGTTCTTGATCTCTTGTACAAGGACAGTGCAAGACCCTTTCGGCAAAACCCCTTTTTCACTTAGAC
The DNA here is from genome assembly GCF_009761245.1 of Sapajus apella. Taxonomy (NCBI): domain Eukaryota; kingdom Metazoa; phylum Chordata; class Mammalia; order Primates; family Cebidae; genus Sapajus; species Sapajus apella. The sequence continues at coordinate 7,443,869 of NW_022437008.1, forward strand.
TTTGAGCCTAAGAAGGTTTGTCTTACTTGCAATCAAACTATCCCTAAGCAAGAGAATCGTATACATGCAAAACACCTGTGCTAAGATCACAACAGTCAGAAGGAAATGCTCACTTTGCTGGCGTTATGAGGTCATCAAGGAGGGTGGCTCCAGGAATAGGGGCCGTGGCAGCGGCCAACTGCCTGGCCTTTTCTCGTATTCTGTCTTTGGTTTTGGAGGCAAAGTCATCTGTGGTGACAATCGCTTTAGGTGCTATCCCAAATTCACTAAGATCCTTCAAAAAAAATTCAAACAGAATTATATTATTTGGAAAGTGATTAAACACAATACATCACATAGTTTTATTTCTGTTTTTAAAAAAAGTTAAAACTACAAAATTTAGGTCAGGATCAGCAGAGTGACAGATGTACACCCTCACTTTTTTTTTTTTTTTTTTTTGGGCAGAGTTTCACTCTTGTTGCCCAGGCTGCAGTGCAATGGTGCCATCTCAGCTCACCACAACCTCCACCTCCCAGGTTCAAGTGATTCTCCTGCCTCAGCCTCCCAAGTAGCTGGAATTATAGGTATGTGCCACCACACCCAGCTAATTTTACATTTTTAGTAGAGACTGGGTTTCTCCATGTTGGTCAGGCTGGTCTCAAACTCCTGACCTCAGGTGATCCACCTGCCAGCCTCAGCATCCCAAAGTGCTAGGATTACAGGCGTGAGCCACCGAACCCAGCTTCACACTGACTTTAGAACCTTATCCTCACACAAGGTAAAGCCAGTGGCCAAGGGCAGGGAATGACAGTCGCTGCTCATCAGGGCCACCCCAAGCATGACCAAGCTAGAAAGACAAGAAGTAAGGGCCATGTTCTTCTCGACAGTATCTCAAAGGTCAGCATGAAGGGGACAAAGCTTGGTGTCCCAGCCAGCGAGCATTTGCAAGTGTGTGTGTGCCAGGCCTGGAGTCAGGTGCTTTTGCCTTTACTGGGGCAGATATTGCTGGCTGCCTGTCCAGCCACTGTCATGCTTCCTCTTTCCTTGCAGAGCCCTGAGGTCAAGGCACCTGCCTTCCTCTGCACTGCCATGCACTGCAGGAGTGGTAGTCCCAGTGTTGGGGAGGCAGGGTTAGGAAGTTGGGCTTTGTGTCTTATCTAAGACAGTTTTTTCAGCCCATTTTCCTTGCCAGGGACTGTGTTAGGAATGGGCATGTAAAACAATTTGTGCAAGCAGATATAGAGAAAATTCTCCTGAGATGTTTAGTCGGAAATTTAAAAAAAAAAAAAAAGAAATTAAGAAAAAAGAGAAAATTCGTGGTAGGGCTTATATGAAAAACTTCTTTGCTCTTAAGAAAAGAGACTGTCAGGCATGGTGGCTCACAACTGTAATCCCAGCACTTTGGGAGGCCAGGTGGGTGGATCACCTGAGGTCAGGAGTCTGAGACCAGCCTGGCCAACATGGTAAAACCCCGTCTCTACTAAAAATACAAAACTTAGCCGGGCATGGTTGTGTACGTACCTGTAATCCCAGCTACTCGGGAGGCTGAGGTAGGAGAATCGCTTAAACCTGGGGGGCAGAGATTGCAGTGAGCCAAGACAGTGCCACTGAACTCCAGCCTGGGTAACAGACTGAGACTGTCTTAAAAAAAAAAAACAGAAAAAAGACCAAAAGGAAAGTTCTTCTCCTGGGCAGCATCAGCCTGGATGTTCCACCTGGAACTACTACAGCCATCCTGGAATCATGAGAAGCGGGAGTAAAAGGACAAGCTGCCAGCAGGAGACTGAGAAGAGGCCGCCTGGGGCCTCAGCAGCATCTAGACTTCTTGCTACGAGACATGTTTCCTTCTAGATGATGCTACTCAAAAAAGGAAGGAAACTTTCTTTTCTCTTACCAGCAGCCTAAAGTATGTTGATATGTTTTATTTAATCTTTCTTTTTCTTCAACTTTGAAGTTCCAGGGTACATGTGCAGGATGTGCAGGTTTGTTACATAGGTAAACGTGTGCCATGGTGGTTTGCTGCACAGATCAGCCCATCACCTTGTTAGGTATTAAGCCCAGCATGCATTAGCTATTCTTTCTGAATAGCTCTCCTCTCCCTCCCTATCTAATCTTCATCATGGGTGAATCCACAATCAGGTTTTAAGATAGCAGAAGTTTCATGTTAGTGCAGTCACTCACGGTTCCTTATTGCAATATGCCTGGAAGTTACTGTGGAAAGCGGCAGATCCAGAACCATGGATACTGAGCTTCTGGGGCAATGGAGGTTTTTCAAATAAATTGCCTATATATGACTTTCCCTTTCCACTCTTGATTTTAGAAACTGGACCCAGCATAGAATGCTCCTCCAATGAACAAGACTCCTCTGATGTACAGGACACTGTACATCAAATACCTAAAAGATAAAGCCTTACAAACAAAGAGGAAATCGTATGTTGGACCTTCTGGGGAGAGAAGGCACTTACAGCAACCAACTATACATGTCCCACCAGCTAACCACCCACCTCTTCATCCATGAAATCTTCAGGACCAAGAACAGATTTGCCTGCTCTGTTCTGTCGTGAAGACACGAAGGTAGAGGGTGTCCATCCTGAAAGAAAAGAGTTTAGAACTTTACAATCCTAGAAGGAATCTAGGCAATACTCAGGGTACCAAGTCCAAGGACTCAACCTGGCTGGTCCAAGGGCAATGGCTGTGCCAGACCCCCAGTTCCATCAGACACTGGAGTCCTATAACTAACACCCTTTTTCCCTGACCATGGTTACCGAGCATGTGCCATATCTACAAAGAGGGAATGTTCTGGAGGTCACATATGTCTGTAACCTCTGCACATAAAGTTGTTTAGTTTTCTCTAAGAGTGATACACCTTCCTGATTCTCTTCAAGGGTCTTGTGAGCTGAGACATCTGGGAAGGTCTACTCTCAGTAGGCGCACCACTGCACTAAAGCCTGGGTGACAGAGTGAGACCCTGTCTCAAAAAATAAATTAATTAAATAAAATGGAAAGGCAGGATGCAGTGGCTCATGCCTGTAATCCCAGCACTTTGGGAGGCTGAGGCAGGTGGATCACCTGAGATCAGGAGTTCTAGACAACCCTGGACAACATGGTGAAACCCCTTCTCTACTAAAAATACAAAAATTAGCCAGGCATGATGGTGGGCGCCTGTAATCCCAGCTACTCAGGAGGCTGAGGCAGGAGAATTGCTTGAACCCAGGAAGCAGAGGTTGCAGTGAGCTAAGATCTCACCACTGCACTCCAGCCTGGGAGATAGAGAGAGGAGACTCTGTCTCTAAAAATAAATAAATAAGTATATAAAAACACATTGGGGCCAGGTGCCGTGGCTCACACCTGTAATCCCAGCACTTTGGGAGGCCGAGGTGGGTGGTTCACAAGGTCAGGAGTTTAAGACCAGCGTAGCTAATATGGTGAAACCCCATCTCTATTAAAAATGCAAAAACTAGCCGGGCACGGTAGCACGTGCCTGTAGTCCCAGCTACTCGGGAGGCTGAGGCTGGAGGATCTCTTGAGTCCAGGAGTTCTGGGCTGTAGTGTGCTATGCTGGTTGGGTGTCTGCACTAAGTTCAGCATCAGTATGGTGACCTCCCAGGAGCGGGGGACCACCAGGTTGTCTAAGGAGGGGTGAACCGGCCCAGGTTGGAAACGGAGCAGGTCAAAACTCCTGTGCTGATCAGTAGTGGGATCATGCCTGTGAACAGCCACTGCACTCCAGCCTGGGCAACATAGTGAGAGCCTGTCTCTTTTAAAAATAAAAAATATATATAAAAAAATAAAAATACAAAAATTAGCAGGGCGTGGTGGCGGGCACCTGTAGTCCCAGCTACTTGGGAAACTGAGGCAGGAGAATTGCTTGAACCCAGGAGGCGGAGGTTGCAGTGGGCCAAGATCACACCATTGCATTCCAGCCTAGGCAACAAGAGCGAAACCCTTGTCTCAAAAAAGAAAGTACATAACATAAAAGATTTAACTGATTCTTTTCCCCAGGTAGGGAGCACCGAAGAGCCAGTCTTGCTGTGGTCCCCAGTGTCTGAGTATCTGGAGAGGGCACCTGGTGACTCTTCCTCAGCACTAACACCATGCTGGCTCCTTAACTTCTCTGACCCTTGGTGGCCTCATCTGCAAGATCCCTGTGACATTTGCCCTCCTCACTCACTGAGTCACGAGAGACAGTCAATGATTAACTGAAAGATTCTGTGTAAGAATACTTTGTGAATGACAACACACAATAAAAACGGAAGTCATTATCATCATTTAATCATCTGATTAGAAGGTATGTATTTTTGAAGCCAGGTGTGGTGGCTCACACCTGTAATCCTAGCACTTTGGTAGGCCAAGGCAGGTGGATCACGATGTCAGGAGTTCAAGACCAGACTGGCCAACATAGTGAAACCTGGTCTCTACTAAAAGTAGAAAAATTAGCTGGGCATGGTGGCATGCACCTGTAATCCCAGCTACTCAGGAGGCTGAGGCAGGAGAATTACTAGAACCTTGGAGGCAGAGATTGCAGTGAGCCAAGACAGTGCCATTGCACTCCAGCCTGGGCAACAGAGTGAGACTCCAACTCAAAAAAAAAAGGAGGCATGTAGTTTTTAAAATATGTGGCATGCTCCTGTAAACCCAGCGAATTGGGAGGCTGAGGCAAGAGAAATGCTTAACCCGGGAGGCGGAGGCTGCAGTGAGCCGAGATCACACCACGGCATTCCAGCCTGGGTGACAAAGCAAGACTCCGTCTCAAAAAAAAAAAAAACAAGGGTGAGGTAGAATCAATATTTCGATCATTTGCTTTAATGATATAATAGCTGTAAGTAGGAAAATCGTACCTTCTTTTGAGCCAACAGTATTAAAGTATCCGGCAGAGAAACCTCCACTAAAGGCCCCGTGGAATCGTTTATACCTTCCTTTTTCATCTCTGACAGTCTGATCCTGAAGAGGAATTGGTTTCTTTGGTCTTTCACCTAAAAAAAAAACAACACGTTTTTCAAATGAAAAAGAGGGTAGGAAACGGTGGGTTCAAATTTAGGGAAAATGTCACTTTTTAAACATAATAAATTGTTTACTTCAAATACAACCATTTAAATTAAACTGTTATTCCTAGACTTTACTACTCTATATAGCCTAGAAAACAGTATATTTTATAAGCTTATGTTAGAACTATGGCCTGCTTTTCCTACTAAATTCCATTACAAAACCTGATCAACACAGTGAAACCCTGTCTCTACTAAAAAATATAAAAATTAGCCAGGCATGGTGGCGGACACCTATAATCCCAGCTACTCAGGAGGCTGAGGGAGGAGAATCGCTTGAACCCAGGAGGTGGAAGTTGTGGTGAGCCAAGATTGTGCCACTGTACTCCAGCCTGGGAGACAGAGCAAGACTGTCTCATTTTTCTTTTCTTTTTTTTTTGAGACGGAGTTTCGCTCGTTACCCAGGCTGTAGTGCAATGGCACGATCTCGGCTCACCGCAACCCCCGCCTCCTGGGTTCAAGCAATTCTCCTACCTCGGCCTCCTGAGTAGCTGGGATTACAGGCACCCGCCACCATGCCCATCTGATTTTTTTTTTTTTTTTAAGAGATGGGGTCTCGCTATGTTGCCCAGGCTGGAATGCAGTGGCTATTCACAGGCACGATCCCACTACTGATCAGCAGGAGTTTTGACCTGCTCTGTTTCCGAACTGGGCCATTCACCCCTCCTTAGGCAACCTGGTGGTCCCCCCCAACCCGCCCCACACCCCCGCTCCCGGGAGGTCTCCATATTGATGCCAAACTTAGCACAGACATCCGATAGGCATAGCGCACTACAGCCCAGAACTCCTGGGCTCAAGCGATCCTCCCACCTCAGCCTCCCGAGTAGCTGGGACTACAGGCATATGCCACCGTGCCCAGTGACTCTGTCTAATTATATTGTCAGGAGAATTCAGACAGACGAAATTGAAACCTCTGACTTCAAATGAAGGGTGCAAGAAGCTGGGGTGGCAAGTGGCAAGGGAAGAAACACTTCCATACTTCTTCTAGAACTTCACACCATCCCTGAATCTGGAATGTTTCCTTTGGTATTGCCCATTTTCCCCAACTCCTGAGAGTTTCCTTAATTTCTGTGTGTCTCCTGATTGCACAGTGTTCTTTAAACCTTATTCCTTTTCCTATTTTGTTGAAAGGGCTGCATTGTGACACCACACAAGTAAGGGAATTTAATCTAACACATTTTAGGCCTAGCCTAACAATTCCTTAGGTTTAAAGTGCCAGGTACTATGGGACAATCTACTGCCTCATTTTATCAACTGCAATTCAGAATCCTAAATTTATTTAAAATTTTTTAAAAATAAAAAAAATCAAGTTATTTTCGGCCGGGCACAGTGGCTCACACCTGTAATCCCAGCACTTTGGGAGGCCGAGGCAGGTGGATCACCTGAGGTCAGGGGTTTGAGACCAGCCTGGCCAATATAGGGAAATCCCATCTCTAATAAAAATATAAAAATTTGCCAGGCGTGGTGGGACACACCTGTAGTCCCAGCTACTCGGGAGGCTAAGGTGGGAGAATTACTTGAACCCAAGAGGCAGAGGTTGCAGTGAGCCAGTCACACCACTGCACTCCAGCCTGGGTGACAGAGCAAGACTCTGTCTCAAAAAAAAAAAAAAATCAAGTTATTTTCAAAGGTTCAGAACAAGAAGTAGGTTATACAGTGGCTAAGGGTATGAGTGAGTCACAGTGCTCTGGAGTCTGGAGTTTCTTTTTTTTTTTTTGAGACGGAGTTTTGCTCTTGTTACCCAGGCTGGAGTGCAATGGCGCGATCTCAGCTCACCGCAACCCCTGCCTCCTGGGTTCAAGCAATTCTCCTACCTCAGCCTCCCGAGCAGCTGGGATGACAAGTTGTACTACCATAATCAGCTAATTTTTGTATTTTTTTTTTTTTTAGTAGAGACGGGGTTTCACCATGTTGACCAGGATTGTCTTGATCTCTTGACCTAGTGATCCACCCGCCTCAGCCTCCCAAAGTGCTGAGATTATAGGCGTGAGCCACCAAGCCCAGCCCAAAAACAGACATGATACTAATGGTAACAGCTACTTCATAGAGTTGCTATGCAAATTAAATGCCTATAAGTACTTAGCAAGAAGAGGAAGACACAAGAAATTATTTATTTATTTATTTATGAGATGAAGGTGGTGGCTCATGCCTTTAATCCCAGCACTTTGGGAGGCCAAGGCAGGCAGATCACTTGAGGTCCAGGAGTTTGAAACCAGCCTGGCCAACATAGTGAAACCTCACCTCTACTAAAAATACAAAACAGGCAGGCACAGTGGCTCACACCTATAATGCCAGCACTCTGGGAGGCCAAAGCAGATGGATCACGAGGTCAGGAGTTCAAGACCAGCCTGGCCAATATGGTGAAACCCCGTCTCTACTAAAAATACAAAAAGTAGTTGGGCATGGCGATGCACATCTGTAGTCCCAACTACTCGGGAGGCTGAGGTGAGAGAATCACCTGAACCCAGTAGGCGGAGGTTGCAGTGGGCTTAAGATCGTACTCAGAACAACACTCTGTCTCAAAAAAAAAAAAAAAAACGGTTGGGCACGGTGGCTCATGCCTGTAATCCCAGCACTTTGGGAGGCCGAGGCAGGCGGATCACAAGGTCAGGAGTTTGAGACCAGCCTGGCCAACATAGGGAAACTCTGTCTCTACTGAAAATACAAAAATTAGCTGGGCATGTTGGCACAAGCCTGTAATTCTAACTACTCAGAAGGCTGAGGCAGGAGGACTTCTTGAACCCGGGAGGTGGAGGTTGCAGTGAGCCAAGATTGTATCACTGCACTCCAACCTGGGTGACACAGCAAGGCTCTATCTGAAAAAATAAAAATAAAATAAACCAATTAGCTGGATGCGGTGGTGCAAGCCTGTAATTTCAGTTACTTAGGAGGCTGAGGCAGGAGAAGTGCTTGAACCCAGAAGGTGGAGGTTGCAATGAGACAACGTTGCGCCACTGCGCTCCAGCCTGGGCGACAGAGCAAGACTCCATCTCAAAAAAAGAGATGTAGTCTCACTCAGTTACCCAGACTAGAGTGAAATGGCATGATCTCAGTTCACTGCAACGTCCACCTCCCGGGCTCAAGTGATTCTCCTGCCTCAGCCTCCCAAGTAGCTAGGATTACAGGTGTGAGTCACCACACCTGGCCAAGAGCCCGGATTTAAAGACCAAGAGATCTGAGTTCAAACCCCCTTCTAAATTAGCTAGGCATAGTGGCGGGCTCCTGTAGTTCCAGCTACTTGGGAGGCTGAGGCAGAAGAATCGCTTGAATCCAGGAGGAGGAGGTTGCAGTGAGCTGAGATCATGCCACTGCACTCTAGTCTGGGTAACAGAGTGAGAGTGTCTCAAAAAAAAAGGAAAGATTTAACATCTTGAGGAAGTTACTTTTTTGCTCTAACCTTTAGCCTCCACAACTGTAAAATCAGGGTAATAAAGAAGCCTTTCTTTGTAGGGTGATAATGAGGATTAAATATCATATGTAAACAGCTGAGCACAGTCCCTGGCATTGGGGAATATCAGTTAATATCAGCTTCAATGTCTTTTCTCTCTAAAGGATGAAGTTACAGTGTGGGTCCCATAACCCAAATTTTCACCTTTTCTTGGAAATGCAGTACACACATTCCATTACTATATGTGCACTTGGCATGATTCTTGGCTAAGGCAGAGCTTCTCAGTCTCAGCATATTTTGTGCTGGAGAAGTCTTTGTTTCAGGGGAATTGGTCCGTGTACTGCAGGATGTTCAGCAGCATCCTGGGCCTGTGGTAGCAGCTTACAAGCATGACAACCAAAAAGGTCTCCGGGCATTGCCGACTGTCCCACTGGGCTAAGGTAAGAGGGAGCAGGTGCTGCCAGCGCTTAGTGCTATTCTTTTTTTTTTTTTTTTGAAACGGAGTCTCGCTCTGTCACCCAAGCTGGAGTGCAGTGGCACAATCTTGGCTCAACCTCTATCTCTGGGTTCAATCAATTCTCCTGCCTCAGCCTCCTGAGTAGCTGGGATTACAGGCGCACACCATCACACCCAACTAATTTTTTGTATTTTAGTAGAGATGGGGTTTCACCAAGCACCCGGCTGCTTGGTGCTATTCTGAAGTGCTTCTGATCTGGAAGGGGAGACAAAATCTGCAGACAACCAAGTGGAACCTGTGGAGGCAGATGATGAGGGCCAAGCAATGTGGCCAACTAGCTCCCACAGGGCTCCTAAGGAGAAGGCACCACCTCTAACCAGTGACGGAAAACTCCAGAGAGGAGGTGGGTAGCATTTTAACCAGGCCATGTCCTAATTAAAGCTACTAATTCCTTCCTTTAGTATATATTATCTCATTTATCATACCCTGATAAGGATACTAATTAAGTAACTTCCCTGAGACTCACAGCTAATAAGCACAAAGGTGAAACCAGATCTCAACTCTGTCTTCAAGCCAGAGATGCCTCCTATACTGTTCCTCCCTCTCATATCCCTGCCCAAAAGTTCAACAAGCCCCTGGATGGCTAATGGTTAGATTTTTTTTTTAAGGGTCGGTAGGGGGGCCGGGTGTGGTGGCTCACACCTGTAATCCCAGCCCTTTGAGAGGCCAAGGTAGGAGTGATTTTAGTCATTAGTAGCAGTGGTTTGAGACCAGCCTGGGCAACACAGTGACACAATTTTTAAAATTAACTGGGCATGGTGGTATAAGCCTGTAGTCCTGGTTACTGGGGGCTAGGGGATGCTAAGCTGGATCACTTGAGCCCAGGAGGCCAAAAATACAAATGCAATGAGCCATAATCATGCCACTGTACTCCAGCCTGGGAGATAAAGGAAGACTCTGTCTCAAAAAAAAAAAAAAAAAAAAAAAAAAGTGTACTGAGGGCATTGCCATGCAAGCAGCCCTCTAGACCCTCAGTGTAGAAAACTGAGCACAACTCTCCCCTTTCTCAGGACACTCAGAGCCCAGCAGAAAAGACCTGCACGCACCGGAGTGCTTCTGACAATAACAAGGTCTGCAACATTAGCCACCATTAGGAAGGGGCAGAATTTTGATAGCTGCAGATAGGCACACAAAAGAGGCACTGACTCCCGTCAGGAAACAGGAGGGATAAAAGGGCAAGGTCAGGTGTATTGAGAAAGTGGTCCAGGGAGTGAGCGGAAGATGGAACCAGAAAGGCTGACAGGCCGGGCGCGGTGGCTCACACCTGTAATACCACCACTTTGGGAGGCTGAGGCAGGCGGATCATCTGAGGTCAGGAGTTTGAGACCAGCCTGGCCAACAGGGTAAAACCCCATCTCTACTAAAAAAATACATAAATTAGCTGGGTGTGGTGGCATATGCCTGTAGTCCCAGCCACACCCAGCCACTCCCTCCTCTTGGGAGGCTGAGGTAGAAGAAGCGCTTGAACCTGGGAGGCAGAGGTTGCAGTGAGCCGAGATCATGCCACTGCACTCCTGCCTGGGTAACAAGAGTGAAACTCCGTCTCAGAAAAAAGGCGGACAGTGCAGGGGGCTTTGAACATGGTGTTGCAAGGTTTATGGTATGTCCTCGGGGGCAAAGGAAGCCACAGGTAGTTTTAAATGTGAGAGGCACAGCATCAAGGAGGGGGAAATTGGCCCTAAAATTAAGCTGGGTATAGAATGGGCTGTAGATAAGAATCTAGAACCAAGTGGAAGTGTCTAAGAAAAGAATAGATAAGTATCTGGCCCCTTCCTTCCAGATTAGAAGGTCTATGTGTCTATAAAGTTCAGCCAATGTCACTAGGCTCCCTGGCTAACTCTTAATTTAATAAATCTTTCTGTCAGGGCTGGCAACTTTAATTAAAATAGAGTTATCCTCCACCAATGCCTATCTAACCTGTCGCTAACACTTCAAAGCAAATTAAAAATAATTATTAGTCTAGTGTGTTATATTGTAAAATATAGACAGAGTACATTTAGACTTCAAAGTGCTTAGAAAACTAGCTGGGCACAGTGGCTCATGCCTGTAATCCCAGCACTTTGGGAGGCAGAGGTGGGCAGATCACCTGAGGTCAGGAGTTCGAGTCTAGCCTGGACAACATGGTGAAACCTGTATCTACTAAAAATACAAAAAATTAGCTGGGCATGGTGGTGCGTGCCTGTAATCCCAGCTACTCAGGAGGCTGAGGCAGGAGAATTGCCTGAACCCAGGAGGCGGAGGTTGCGGTGAGCCGAGATTGCGCCATTGCACTCCAGCCTGGGTAACATGAGTGAAACTCCATCTCAAAAAAAAAAAAAATGCTGGGCACTGTGGCTCACGCATGTAATCTAGCACTTTGGGAGGCTGAGCGTTGCCTGAGGTCAGGAGTTTGAAACCAGCCTGGTCAGCACAGCAAGACCCTGTCTCTACAAAAAAAGAACTTGGGATAGTGAGTTAAAACAGAGATATCTTAAGGAAATGCAACAGCTGACTTCAAACACATAAAAAGCATTCAGAAGACTAGCTTTTCTCAGACTTTTGTTTCTTCTTTTTTTTTAATTTTTATTTTTGTAACAGACAGAGTCTCATTACATTTCCCAGACTGGTCTCAAACTCCTGACCTCAAGCGATCCTCTCACCTCAGCCTCTCAAAATGCTGGGATTACAGGTGTGAACCACTGTGCCTGGCCCATTTCTCAACTTTGTAAGCAGAGGGTAGAAGTAGGGCCAGTATCCAGCAGAAGTTTCTTTCAGAACTGTCTGTAGGAAATAAAAGGGGCATAAGTGGAGATATCCCAGAAGAACAATCAGCCTTTCTCAAGGGTGAGAAAAGAGAGAGGACCCCCACCAACAGGAGGTCTACAAATAAATTGTGGCCCAATGATTCCACCATTCTTCCTCTGCCTTCTTCACAGGTCTAGCACAGCCAACAGCCCTTACATAATTTGCTGAACAAGTCAAGTCATTGAGTGGAACAGACCTGAAACACAGGAGAGAACCTTGATTTATCTTGCCCCTCACCCCACATTCCACTAGCAAGTACGATCAGCTCTGCTTTCAAAATATATCTCAAGTATGGTCAACTCTGCTTTCAAAATGTATCTCCACCCAAACTACCACACACCACCACCACTGCTAACTGTCCCGTCCATGCCAACATCGTCTTCTGATCTCCTTTTTTTTTTTTTTTAGACAGAGTCTCACTCTGTCACCCAGGCTGGAGTCCAACAGCCCGACCTCAGCTCACTACAACCTCCATCTCCTGGGTTCAAGCAATTCTCCTGCCTCAGCCTCCTGAGTAGCTGGGATTATGGGCACCCGCCACTGTGCCCGGCTAATTTTTGTATTTTTAGTAGAGATGGGGTTTCATCATGTTGGTCAGGCTGGTCTCGAACTCCTGACCTCGTGATCTGCCCACCTTGGCCTCCTAAAAGTGCTGGTTTTACAGGCATGAGGCACCGTGCCCAGCCTCCTGACCTTTTTGCTAATCTCCCTGCTTCATCCTTACCCTTCCCCAACCAGTATATTCTCAACATCAAAGATAGAACAATACTAAAAATTGGCCAACCACAGTGTCTCACGTCTGTAATCCTAGCAATTTGGGAGGCAGAGGTGAGAGGATCACTTGAG
>NW_022437008.1:7456824-7466824 GCF_009761245.1 Sapajus apella
TGCTGCCTGTCCCTCAATTTCCTAAACTGGCTCCCACTTCAGGGCCTTTGCACTTTATGTTCCTTCTGCCTGAAATGCTTTCCCTCTAGATTTGCCTGTGGTTGTTTTCTTCCTCGGTTTCAAGTCTGAGCTCAAACGTCCTCTCCCAGGGAAGAAACTGCCTGAGCATCCCCCACTCTCACGCTAGCCATTCCGTCATCTTCTTGTTTCTATCCCGCCGCCCCCTGGTTTGGCCACGCTTGTGTCTCCCATTTCTGTAAGTCTCTCTCTGTCGCTCCAAGATGAGCACCCCGAGAGCGCGGCAAAAGCCTCCCTCGTCGCCGCGTTCCCAACGCTGAGAACTATCTAACGATCCAGCACCGACTTGTGCTTTTGTGGCCCGAATCCTGGGCGCCTGGCCTATTTTCCACAGGCTCCGCTGGCCCATACGGCCCGCACCTTCTTCCAGAGGCTCCAGCCCAGTCCCATAGCTGACCAGATCCTCGTCGCTGTCACTGTCCGGCGCCGCCATTCTGCTCTTCCGGGCTCCGCCCACTCGCTACGGCGGCCTCGGCGGGCCAAACACGTTTGCTCTTTCTCCTCCGCGAACCCTGGTGATTCTAGAAGGCTGGGTCCGCGTGCAGGGGAAGGTGCCCTCGCTGCCGGAGCCTGCACCCCCGGACTCTCAGGTTCGTCCTGTGGGAGGCCGACCCAGGCAGGACTTGCCTCGCAAGATTTGGCAGCCACGACATCCCATCCTAGCCTCGCGATGTGCGGGTGAGGAGGAGACTCCTGGCATAAGCTGGAAGCCACCCAAATGTTCCCTGCTAGGCGACACCGATGCCTGCCCAACCCCCAACCCCCGTCCCTCGCACCTGCCCTGGAAGCAGTCACTGCCAGCCCTGTCCACTCCCACCGCCCACCCAGCCACCACCAGAGAAATGGCTGAGCTCCCAGATTTCCTGCTTGTCCCACTGGGACTTCACTTAATAAAAATAATATTTTTTTAATAATTGTTATTATTTTACTTTTATTTTAGGTTCAGGGGTACATGTGCAGGTTTGTTATATAGGTAAATTATATATCTCAAGGGATTGGGGTACAGGTTATTTCCTCCCCAGGTAATGAGCATAGTACCCAATAGGTAGTTTTTCCCATCACCCTCCTCGGACCTTCCACCCCCAAGTAGGCCCTCGTATCTGTTATAAACTTTTTTTTTTTTTTTTTTTTTTTTTGATACAGAGTCTTGCTCTGTTGCCCAAGCTGGAGCGCAGTGGTCTCAATCTCGGCCCACTGCAACCTCCACCTCCCCGGTTCAAGTGTTTCTGCTGCCTCAGCCTCCCAAGTAGCTGGTATTACAGGTGCCCACCACCACACCAGGCTAATTTGTTTAGTATTTTCAGTACAGACAGGGTTTCACCATATTGGCCAGGCTAGTCTTGAGCTCCTGACCTCAAGTGATCTGCCAGTCTCAGCCTCCCAAAGTGCTGGCATTACAGGTGTGAGCCACTGCACCCAGCCCCTGTGATTCCCTTCTTTGTGTCCATCTATGTTGCTGCAAAGGACACAGTCTTATTCTTTTTTATGGCTGTGTAGTGTTTCATGGTGTATGTGGACCATCTTTTCTTTATCAAGTCCACTGTTCGTGAGCATTTAGGATGGTTCCACATCTCTACTACTGTGAATAGTGCCTCAGTGAACCTATGCATGCTTGTGTCTTTATGGTAGAACAATGTATATTCCTTTGGGTATATACCCAGTAATGGGATTGCTGGGGAACTAATAGTAGTTCTAAGTTCTTCAGGAAATCTCCTGTCTTTTTAGTTTTAATCGTAATTTTTTTTTTTTTTTTTTTTTTTTTTTTTTTTTGAGACGGAGTTTCACTCTTGTTGCCCAGGCTGGAGTGCAATGGCATGATCTCAGTTCACCGCAACCTCCACCTCTCAAATTCAAGCGACATTTCTGCCTCAGCCTCCCGGGTAGCTGGGATTACAGGCATGTGCCACCACACCCTGTTAATTTTTTTTTTTTCTTTTGTACTTTTAGTAGAAACAGGGTTTCACCATGTTGGTCAAGCTGGTCTAGAACTCTCCTGATCTCGTGATCTGCCCACCTGAGCCTCCCAAAGTGCTGGGATTACAGGCGTGAGCCACCACATTCAGCCTTTTTTTGGGTATTTATTTATTTATTTATTTAGATAGAGCCTCACTCTGTCACCCAGAGTGCAGTGGCACAATCTCGTCTCACTGCAACTTCCACCTCCTGGGTTCAAGCGATTCTCCTGCCTCAGCCTCCCGAGTGGCTAGGACTACAGGTATGTGCCACCATGCCTGGCTAATTTCTGTATTTCTTTAGTAGAGATGGAGTTTCACCATGTTAGCCAGTCTGGTCTCAAACTCCTGACCTCAGGTGATCCACCCACCTCGGCCTTCCAAAGTGCTGGGGTTACAGGAGTGACCCACCACATCGGTCTTCATTATAATTTGCAACTACAATGGCTGGAGTAATTTACATTCCCACAAGCAGTGCATAAACTATTCTGGGCTTTCACTTTACTCTTGGAGGTAGGAGAAAACACTGCAACCATAACAGATTCATTGCCTTATGTACCTGGATGCCTAGAGATAACATGTTGCAGCAGAGAAAGAAGATTAATTGTAGGGCCACCAAAAGAGGAGAGGAGAGGAAACCTCAAATCCACCTCCTCAGGGAATTTGGGGCTAGTGTTTGTAAGAGTATTGAAGTGGGCTGAAGCATGGCAATCATAGATTGGTGGAAGAGTACAGGATGAAGTCCTGGGACCTGGAGAGGAAGAAGAAGCTGTATTCTCATGCTAATCCCCATCCTCTGTGGGAGTCTTGGTACTGGTTATGCTAGAATAAGGAGACCTGAAAAACATCTTAAGGGATCCTTAAACAAAAGCCTTCTGATTCTAAAGTTAGAGATCCTGTCTATAGGAACAATGGAGATGTAAATCAATTTTTTTTTTTTTTTTTGAGCCAGAATCTCACTCTGTTGCCCAGGCTGGAGTGGCACCATCTCAGCTCACTGCATCTACCTCCTGAGTTCAACCGATTCTCCGTCTAAGCCTCCTGAGTAGCTGAGATTACAGGCACCCACCACTGTGCCCAGCTAGTTTTTATATTTTTAGTAGAGACAGCATTTCACTCTCTTGGCCAGGCTGGTCTCAAACTCCTGGCCTTAAGTGATCCACCCACCTCAGCCTCCCAAAGTGCTGGGATTACAGGCATGAGCCACCATCCCCAGCCCAAATCAATTCTTAAACAGTCTTAGGCCTCTAATGTCAGAAATCCTACCTGTAAGCCTACATTGAGGGTCCTAAGACTATCTGAGAATTGATTGGCACCCCCATTGACATGAGGATCCTAAGACTGAGAATTGATTGGCATCCCTATTGCTCCTATAGACAGGATCTCTGACCTTAGAATCATAAAGCTTTTGTTTAAGTGTCCCTTAAGGTGCTTTTCAGACCTATGTTAAAATGTGCAGTCTGAATGAAGAGGCCCCTCAAACAGGCTTTGTGTGAGCAACATGGCTGTTTATTCACCCAGGTGCAGGTGGGCTGGGTCCAAAAAGAGAGTCAGCGGTGGGTAGTGGGATAGGAGTTGGTTTTATAGGTTTGGGGTAGGCAGTGGAAAGTTACAGAAGTTATAGTTGAGGGCAGTTTTTGCAAGCTGGGAGGGGGCCATAGGATCTCAAGTCACGAGGTTGACCAAGGTCAGTTACAAAGTCTGATTACCTTATCAGTTGAGGCAGGAACAAGAAACAATAGAAGAATGTCTCAAGTTAATTAGGCATTGCAGAGTTTCATCATTCTTCCCCTTTTCGTGGTCTTACAGTTACTTCAGACTTTCTAGTTCCAGGAACTCATCTGGAGTGTCTGTGCAGATCACAGAGGTTACCATGATGTCATCTGTGGTGCGGTCAGTTGGCCTAAAAGACCTTACATTCTGAATTCCAGCAACCAGTTTGAAGATACCCCCCCACCCCCAGAGCATGAGGATCACACAGATTCTTCCTCTCCCTGTCCCAGGATTTCACCCTGCACTCTTCCATTCATCAATGATCTCCATGCCTCACCCACTCCAAAACCTTTAAAAACTCCAGCCCAGGGATGGGCACAGTGGCTCACATCTGCAATCCCAGCACTTTGGGAGGTTGTGGTGAGCTGAGATTGCACCATTGCAATACAGCCTGGGCAACAAGAGCGAAACTTGGTCTCAAAAAAAAAAAAAACAAAAAAAGATTTGCAGTAATTGACCCAGTGTGGTGGCTCACTCCTATAACTCCAGCACTTTGGGAGGTCGAGGCAGGAGGATCACTTGAGCCCAGGAATTTGAGATCAGCCTTAGCAATACAGTGAGACCCCCATCTTTACAAAAAATTTTAAAAATGGGCTGGGCGTGGTGGCTCACGCCTGTAATCCCAGCACTTTGGGAGGCTGAGGCAAGCAGATTACCTGAAATCAGGAGATCGAGACCAGCCTGACCAACATGGAGAAACCCCCATCTCTACTAAAAATACAAAATTAGCCAGGCATGGTACACATGCCTGTAATCCCAGCTACTCAGGAGGCTGAGGCAGGAGAATTACTTGAACCAGGGAGGCAGAGTTGTGGTTAGCTGAGATCATGCCATTGCACTCCAGGCTGGGCAACAAGAATGAAACTCAGTCTCAAAATAAAGAAATAAATAATACAAATGAAAATTAAAAATTTTTGAATGCTCTGGGTGTAGTTGGCATGCCTGGAGTCCCAAGGGGGGCTGAAGTGGAAGGATCTATAGAGTCTAGGAGGTCAAGGCTGCAGTGAGCAATGATCATGCTGCTGCACTCCAGTCTGGGAAACCCTGTCTCTAAGGGCAAAAAAAAAAAAAAGATAAGCAGTAATTAGCCAGGGTTAGTGGCAGTACTTGGGAGGGTGAGGCAGGAGGATCACTTGAGCCCAGGAGTCCGAGGCCAGCCTGGGCAACATACCAAGACCCCTGTCTCTAATAACAACAACCAAAATATACGGGGTAATTTGTTTTTTGTTTTATTTTGTTTGTTTTTTGAGACAGAGTCTCACTCTGTTGCCCAGGCTGGAGTGCAGTGGTGCGATCTTGGCTCACTGCAACCTCTGCCTCCCAGGTTCAGGGAATTCCCTGACTCAGTCTCCTCAGTAGCTGGGATTACAGGCCCCCCCCAACACGCCTGGCTAATTTTTGTATATTTTTAGTAAAGATGGGGTTTCAACATCTTGGCCAGGCTGGCCTTGAACTCCTGACCTCGTGATCCACCTGCCTCAACCTCTCAATGTGCTGGGACTACAGACGTGAGCCAGCGTGCCCGGCCCTAAACTCCCCATGAATTGTCTGCAACATACATTGATAAATGAGCTGTGGAATTAAATAATTCAAACTTAAAGCTATTGGAACTTTATTGTTGATATTTTTAGAGACAGGGTCTGACTCTGTTGCCCAGGCTGGTGTGCAGTGGTGCAGTCATAGCTCACTGCAGCCTCAAACTACTGGGCCGAGGCAATCCTCCAACCTCAAGGTCCGTGGTACTGGGACTACAGGCACCAGCCACCACGCCCAGCTGCTGGGCTGTTAGAATTTTAGACGATCCTGAAACTTGAGAGGAATGTGGTTATACAGCATGAATCACTTGACAAGAAGCTGCAGCTTCTGCCCCGTTTTTCCTAGAAATAACTAAGACCAAACAGGCCAGAGATAAGACCTCTTCAGTTGAGTATCCCCCTCACAGAGTAATAAAGAAATCTTCCTTGGAATGTACCAACCTGTAGCCAGTCAAACCGCTGTAAGGATTGTATCTGTCTATGCCTATGTAAGTGAAACCCTAACTTCTCCACTTTAGCATGCTTTTTTTTTTTTTCTTTTTTTTAAAGACGGGATTTCACCATGTTGGTCAGGCTGGTCTTGAACTCCCGACTTCAGGTGGTCCACCCACCTTGGCCTCCAAAGTGCTTGGATTACAGGCGTGAGCCACCATGCCCGGCCCGTAGAATGCTTTTTTTGTTTGCGTTTTTGCTTGCGTTTTTGAGTGTCTCATTTTGACATCCATGCTGGAGTACAGTGGCAAGATCGAGGCTCACTGCAGCCTCGACCTTCCAGCTCCAGCAGTCTTCTCACCTCAGCGTCCCAAGTAGCTGGGACTACAGGTGCGCACCACCATGCCCAGCTAATTTTTGTATTTTTAGTAGAGGCGGGGTTTCACCTTGTTGACAAGGATGGTCTCGATCTCTTAACCTCGTCATCCACCTGCCTCGGCCTCCCAAAGTGCTGGGATTATAGGCGTGAGCCACCACCACGCCCGGCTAATTATTTTTTGTAGAGACCGGGTCTCACTGTGTTGTTAAGGCTGGTCTCAAACTGCTGGGCTAAAGCCGATCCTCCCACCTCAGTTTCCCAAAGTGTTGGGCTTACAGGTGTGAGATAGCGTGCCTGGCTTCCACTTTGGAATGTTGACCCTATACATTTGGAGTCTATGTTTCTGGGTGGCTATCCTCAAGCTTTGGAATGTTTGAAGACAAATAAACATAATAAACTATACTTACAAAGGACAAAGGCATTAAAAAAAAATAAGAAAAAAAAATAAACATAATAAACTATACTATACTGGGTGCAGTGACTCATGCCTATAATCCCAGCACTTTGGAGGGCTGAGGTGGATGGATCATCTGAGATCATGAATTTGAGACCAGCCTGGCCAACATGACTGGGAGTGGTGGTGCGTGCCTGTAGTCCCAGCCACTCGGGAGACTGAGGCAGCAGAATCCGTCGAACCTGGGAGACAGAGGTTGCAGTGAGCCAAGATCGTGCCACTACACTCCAGCCTGGGTGACAGAGTGAGACTCTGTCTCAAAAAAAACAAACGGCCGGGCTGTAATTCATTTATTCTTTTATTTGTATTTATTTATTGAGACAGGGCCTTACTTTGTCCCCCAGGCTGGAGTGCAGCCTCAATCTTCTGGGTTTAAGTGATCCTCCTGTCTCAGCCTCCCAAGTAGCTGAGGCTACAGGCATGTGCCACCACGCCAGACTAATTTTTGTATTATTTATAAAGATACAGTTTCACCATGCTGTCCAGGCTTGTAATTCATTTATTTTTAATCCACAATCACTTCCTCCCCATATGTCCAAATACTTTCCCTTGTTAGTTGCATAAGTGTAATACAGTTTTAAGTGTAATATAGCATTGTGTATAGCATAGCGTCAGATAGCCCTGACTCTCCCACTTAGCAGGCTGGTGACCTCTGAACTCAGCTTCCTTCTCTGTAAAATGGGGATGATACAGTACTCACTTCATAGGGTTATGGGAGAATGGAGCTATGCATGCAATGTGCTTAGGAAAGTACCTGGCATAGAATAAGTATGCGGGAAATGACAGCTATGTGTAAGAATATATTGTAGGCCAGGACCAGGTGTGGTGGCTCACACCTGTAATCCCAGTACTTTGGGAGGCCAAGGCAGGAGGATCACAAGGTCAGGAGTTCGAGATCAGCCTGACCAACATAGTGAAACCCTGTCTCTACTAAAACTACAAAAATTAGCCCAGCATGGTGGCGTGTGCCTGTAGTCCTAGCTACTCAGGAAGCAGAGGCAGGAGAATTGCTTGAACCTGGGAGGCAGAGGTTGTGGTGAGCAGAAATTACACCATTGCACTCCAGCCTGGGCAACAGAGTGAGACTCCGTCTCCAAAAAAAAAAAAAAAACAAAACCAAAGAATGCATTGTAGACCAGGCACAGTGGCTCATGCCTGTAATCCCAGCACTTTAGGAAGCTGTCAGACTGGCAGATCACTTGAGATCAGGAGTTTGAGACCAGCCTGACCAATATAATTTAGCCTGACTAAAAATACAAAAATTAGCTGGGCATGGTGGTACACGCCTATGATCTCGGCTACTCAGGAGGCTGAGGCAGGAGAATACTTTGAACCTAGAAAGCAGAGGTTGCAGTGTCGAGACGGCACCACTGCACTGCACTCCAGCCTGGATGCAGAGTGAGACTCCATCTCAAAAAAAAAAAAGAGGCAGGGTGCAGTGGTTCACACCTGTAATCCCAGCACGTTGGGAGGTTGAGGTGGGTGGATCACCTGAGGTCAGAGTTCGAGACCAGCCTGACCAACATGGTGAAACCCCGCCTCTACTAAAAATACAAAAATTAGTCGGGCATGGTGGTGAGCACCTGTAATCCCGACTATTTGGGAGGCTGAGGTTGAACTTGGGGGGCGGAGGTTGAACTTGGGAGGCGGAGGTTGCAGTGAGCCGAGATTGTGCTACTGCACTCCAGCCTGGGCAAGAGAATAAGACTCCATCTCAAAAAAAAAAAAATTGCTAAATTGAGTTTGTTATTTGCAGTGAATTTTATTCATTCGAGGTTATCTTGTAATTTCTGCATTTAATTTGGCAAACTTTTCAACATATTGGCCAGGCTGGTCTCAAACTCCTGACCTTGTGGTCCGCCCGCCTCAGCCTCCCAAAGTGCTGGGATTACAGGCGCGAGCCACTACATCCCTCAAGAGAGGGTGTATGGCAGACCGCCCTCAGAAAAAACAACGTTCTTTTGTCAACAAGAAGGTCTTAGGACATGGCACTTGAATTTTACTTGGAGGAACTGGGACCCCGGACAGGCAGCCACCTGCTCACCTAAACCAGATGGTAAAATAAGACTTTACAAAACAGTTGTGGCCAGGCATGGTGGCTCATGCCTGTAATCCCAATACTTTGGGAGGCGAAGGTGGCCAGATCACGAGGTCAAGAGATCAAGACCATCCTGGCCAACATGGTGAAACCCCATCTCTACTAAAGGTACAAAAAATTAGCCGGGCGTGGTGGTGCATGCCTGTAGTCCCAGCTACTCGGGAGGCTGAGGCAGGAGAATCGCTTGTAACCGGAAAACGGAAGTTGCGGTGAGCCAGGATTGCACCACTGCACTCCAGCCTGGTGATAGAGCGAGACTCTGTCTCAAAAAAAAAAAAAAGTTGTTTGCAGTTGAGATTTCAGTCTTTTGCACAGCTGAGAAGTTCCCACCCAGCTCTTTTGTTAGTAGTACAGGGGCTCATGGGTGGTTCTTATTGCACAGACCATCAATGGGGTTGACAGATAGGAGGTGAAAGGCCAGGCAGTGGTTCACACCTGTAATCCCAGCACTTTGGGAGACCGAGGTGGGTGGATCACCTGAGGTCAGGAGTTCAAGACCAGCCTGACCAACATGGCGAAACCTTGTCTCTACTAAAAATAACAAAATTTAGCCAGGAGAGGTGGTGGGTGCCTGTAATCCCAGCTACGTGGGAGGTTGAGGCAGGAGAATCGCTTGAACCCAGGAGGAGGAGGTTGCAGTGAGCCAAGATCCCACCATTGCACTCCAGCCTGGGCAACAAGAGCGAAACTCCATCTCAAAAAAAAAAAAAAAAAAAGGGGGTGAGATGCTGCCGTCCGGTCAGGTTGGTGGCAGCAGTTCTAATTTCCTGGTCACAGCGGTATGAGAGATAAGGAAAACAGATCTGTGCACACCACTGCGATGAGTCATGAGAATGTCTACAGTTGTCTAGTTCTGCACAGCTGCAGCCCCAAGCACTGACCCTTAGATGGTTCACGTGACCAGGAGAGATGCCCTGCTGGGACTCATACAGAGAGGTGCCCCTTTTCCTCTGAAGATGCTCAGGAGACAGTCTTTGGGTGGGCTGGCGTGTCTTTAACACTGTGTGTCCTTTTCTTACTCTTCATCCTTTTTAATTTTTAATTTTATTATTATTATCTTTTGAGATGGAGTCTCGATCTGTTGCCCAGGCTGGAGTGCAATGGCGTGATCTCGGCTCACTGCAATCTCCATCTCCCAGGTTCAAGCAATCGTCCTGCCTCAGCCTCCTGAGTAGCTGAGACTACAGGTGTGCGCCACTACACCCAGCTAATTTTCGTGTTTTTAGTAGAAATGGGGTTTTACCATATTGACCAGGCTGGTCTTGAACTCTTGACCTTGTGATCCACCTGCCTTGGCCT
>NW_022437008.1:7471824-7512175 GCF_009761245.1 Sapajus apella
TCCAGCTCCAGCCTCTGAGTAACTGGGACTGCAGGCGAGCCACCTCACCAGGCTAATATTTTGTAGAATTGGGGTCTCGCTCTGTTGCCCAGACTGGTCTCGAACTCTTGGGCTCAAGGGATCCTCCCACTCCTGTTTCCCAAAGTGCTAGGATTACAGGCGCGAGCCACTGCGCCCGGCCAGCTGTCTCTTTTTGCCTCCAGAATGCTTCCACGTCCGCCTGTGGGACTTTTCATGGGGCTTGGGAGAGCTGCTGGTGGGAGGGGGCCTCCGCCGTTGCCCCCTCCTCGGCTCCGGGTCGCCTAGGAGGGCGTGAGCGCTGCAGGTGAGGCCGGCGATCCTGCGCGTCTCACTGTGCGAAAGCGGATTTATCTTGTTGTCCGGGAGACTTGGCGGGGGCCGGCTGCGGGCGCGGGCGGGCCTCGCGGGCTCTTGGCACGTCCCGGGAGCTCTGGGGCTCACATTGCCGCCTTCTGCCCAGAAGATCACAGTCAGGGAACTCAGTGCCTCAAAAGCGACCCCAGCCCGCGGAGCAGAGGCCGTGGGATACCCGCAGGCGGCAGGACCTGGGCTACAAAGATGGTTTGGAGCCTGGAGTCAGGGTTATACCTTCCACACCTTCCTCCCTCTAGGTCCCGAGGGAGTCTAAAAATAGCTTTTGGCCTTTGGCCAGGGATCACTGAGTGGGTGTAGAGATTGTTGTTGATTTTTAGATACGACAATGCGTAATTATAAATAGGGAAGTGAAACTATTTCCCACAAACGAATCAATTCTTGATTGTTCAAAGCCTAAGGATCCAGTTCCTAAATGGTCTTGGCGTCTTGCTCCTTCTCACAGATGACACAGAGACTTGGGGCTTTGCTCACTGGTGAGGGACCCTGGGCAGGATAGTGTGGGACAGAGTGGGAAAAGTTTTTTGTGAAGTTGCTTTTAGCGTTAAAAAAAAAAAAAAAAAAAGTAGTTTTGAGGTATATTTAAGTTCAAAGATGTCATCATGGAATTACAGGATTATAGCTTCTAATTATGTGCGGCGTTTGGGACAGAGGATCACAGGCTATGGAATTGCAGGAGGGGGCCTGGCCTGGGAATTCCTACTTCTGTCCTCAGGCCCCGGGGCTTGACTGCCACTCCCACAAAATTGCTGTGTGGCCTCCCACAAGTTGCTGCCTCTTTCTGGGACCTTTCCTCGCCAGATTGGTCTCTGAACAGGTGTAGCTCTGGAACTCCACCAGCACCTGGGGGAAAATGGCAGCGAGAGGAGTACACCTGTGAGGGGTGGGCCCAAGCCTTCCAGAACACGTTTTCCTGTGGGAGTTCTCCACGTCTGCCAGCCTGGGAGGGCTTCTTGGCACCGCCCTGGGAAAGACAGTGGATGGCCAAGGG
This sequence comes from Sapajus apella, assembly GCF_009761245.1. NCBI lineage: Eukaryota > Metazoa > Chordata > Mammalia > Primates > Cebidae > Sapajus > Sapajus apella. The sequence goes on from NW_022437008.1 coordinate 7,473,209, forward strand.
AGCTAGGAAAGGTGCACAGTTGGGTGTTTTTCACTTTTTAATTTGTTATTATTTTTTGAGACAGAGTTTTGCTCTTGTTGCCGAGGCTGGAGTACAATGGTGCTATCTCGGCCCACTGCAGCCTCTGCCTCCTGGGTTCAAGTGATTCTCCTGCCTCAGCCTCCCGTAGTTGGGATTACAGGCACCCACCACCCAGCCCAGCTAATTTTTTTGCGGGGGTGGGGGAGGGACGGATTTTCTCTCTTGTTGCCCAGGCTGGAGTACAATGGCTCAATCTTGGATCACTGCAACCTCAGCCTCCCTGGTTCAAGTGATTCTCCCGCCTCAGCCTCCTGAGTAGCTGGGATTACAGGCATGCACCACCATGCCTGGCTATATTTTTGTACTTTTAGTAGAGATTGGGTTTCTCCATGTTGGTCAGGCTGGTCTTGAACTCCTAACCTCAGATGATCCGCCCAACTAAGCCTCCCAAAGTGCTGGGATTACAGACGTGAGCCACCGCACCCAGTGTATTATTATTATTATTATTTGAGATGGAGTCTCACTCACTCTGTCACCCAGGCTGGAGTGCAGTGGCGTGATCTTGGCTCACTGCAATCTCTGCCTCCTGGGTTCAAGCAAGCCTCCCGAGTAGCTAGGATTACAGGTGTGTGCCACCACGCCTGGCTAATTTTTGTATTTTTAGTAGAAATGGGGTTTCACCATGTTGGCCAGGATAGTCTCAAACTCCTGACCTTAAGTGATCCACCTGCCTCAGCCTCCCAAAGTGCTGGATTACAGGCATGAGCAACTGCACCTGGCCGTGTTTTTTTTTAGATGCAGTTTCTCTGGTGCTGGGTGAGAGAATCAGGGGTGCAAAATAAGAGGACTCATTGCTTTAAAGCATCAGTTTTCAAAATGAGACCTTGTAACGATTGTTGTGCTGCTCCATGTTAAGTCATTCCAGTTCAAAGAGTCTATTTGTCTTAGGAAAATAAAAGGTGTTGATGTTGAATCTTTCCTCATCTATGACCTGAGCCAATTTGACCTAAAGCAAATGCGGGCCGGGTATGGTGGCTCATACTTGTAATCCCAGTAGTTTGGGGGGCTGAGGCAGGGGGATCGCTTGAGGCCAGGCATTCCAGACCAGCCTGGGCAACATAGCAAGACCCCATCTCTAAAAGAAGTTTATTTAAAAAAGTAAAAATTAAAACAAAACAAAATCTGGCCGAATGAAAGGCAGGTTCTGTCCAGGTGAAGAAGGGGATGAAGAGCTCTTCAGGCAGACGGGGCAGCTTGTTGAGAGCTGTGGCATTGTGCGTGCTTTGTAGGGACCCCTGGGGTGTGGAGGTGTTAGTGGGGGTCAGGCAGTTCAGGGTCATGCATCTTGATTGACCTGGGAACTGTGGAATCCATCAAAGTATTTAAAGCAGGACCAGACCTGTGAGATTTGTGTATGAGAAAGACCACTTCGATCCCTGAATGGTGAATGGGTGAGGGATGGGAAAGAAGCTATAGTGGAGCCAGGCAGGGAGGCATTGCGGGGGACTTAGCCCCTTTTAATACCTATCATCTTTGCCCTTCCTTCTCTGTTAGGGACTATTGATGATAGAGTCAGTGACAGAAAGTGCCGTGGGTGGGGTGGGGTGCCTTACACCTGTAATCCCAGCATTTTGGGAGGCCGAGGTAGGAGGATCGCCTGAGGCCAGGAATTTAAGACCAGCCTGGGCAACATAGCAAGACCCCATCTCTACAAGAAGTTTAAAAATCAGCCTGGCATAGTGGTGTGTTCCTGTAATCCCATATACTCAGGAGGCTGAGGTGGGAGGATAGTCCCAGCCCAGGAAGTGGAGGCTGCTGTGAGCTGTTATCATGTCACTGCACTCCGGCCTGGATGACAGAGCAAGACCCTATCTCAAAAAAAAAAAGGGCATTGTAAACACAGCCTCAGTCACCCATTCTTTCCACCAGCTTGTACTCTTAGCTCAGACCAGGGGGCCACAGTGAAGGCAGGGATTCCAGGGATGAGGAAGTTGGAATGATAGACCTGGAGAAAAGGCAGTGTCTGGTAGGGAGGGAAAGAACTGATGGGACAGGTTATGGCAGGAAAGGAGCTGCCAATGAGAATCCAAAATGCCTGCCTATTAGCCAGGTGTGGTGGCACCACCTGTGGTCCCAGCTACTCAGGAGACTGAGGCAGGAGGATCAGAGAACCTGGGAGGTGGAGGCTGCAGTGAGCCAAGATCACACCACTACATTCCTGCCTGGGCAACAGAATGAGACCCTGTTTCAAAAAAAAAAGCGTCACGATGCCTGCCTGACGCGTCTGGTCATGCGCCTCCTCGAGATGGGGTGAATGTGAGGCTAGTGCATGGATGGGTAGACTTGAGGTCCCCCTGGGATATCCACATGGCGGTCCCACTGGAGAACACACTCCATGGGCCCACAGCCATGCGGACGCCCTCGCTGGAGGTGCGGGTTTGGGTGGCACCAGTTGGGAAGCAGTCGGGGCACTGAGTGAAAGGGTCTGGACTAGAAGGGAAGAGTTCTTCTGCTTTAAGGGTGGGTGGAGAGGTGGGAGGGAAGCCACAATGGTGGTGGTGTCTAGGAAGCTGAGAGGTCAGTCTTGTTAGTGGAGCGAGGCTTGACGAGTCAGAAGGATGCCGGAAGGTCTTGGATTTGGACCTTTGGGAGTCTTTAGGAAATGCACAGTTGAGAGTTGGGGACACAAGTCAGTGTGACAGCGTACAGGGAGAGAAGGGCAGGGAAAATATTGCTGGAGACAGAGGGGAGCTGAGGAGAGAGAAGGCAGCTTTGCTTTAGAATGAGGAAGTCCAGAGCTGGTTAAAGACAAAGGTGAGGAAGTTGGGTGGGGATGGCTGGAGATTCAGGGAGAAGGTGAGCTGGAGAAGGATCACAGGAGTTGAGGAGGGGTGAGGGTTGCCAACAGCAGCTGCACTGATTGGTGATTGGGTGGCTGAGCCAGCCAGGGGCAGTGAGTGACGACCCTGAGACTGGAGATGCAGTTGGAATGTTGGAGCATCTCTCCCCAGGTCGGGCTTCCCAGCCTGTATTTTTTTTTTTTTTTTTTTTTTTTGAGATGGAGTCTTGCTCTGTCCCCCAGGCTGGAGTGCAGTGGTGCAATCTCAGCTCCCTGCAACCTCCACCTCCCCGGTTCAAGCGATTCTTGTGCCTCGGCCGCCCAAGTGGCTGGAATTACAGGTATGCACCACCATGCCTGGCTAATTTTTGTATTTTTTAGTAGAGATGGGGTTTCACCACATTGGTCGGGCTGGTCTCTAACTCCTGACCTCAAGTGATTCACCTGCCTTGGCCTCCCAAAGTGCTGGGATTATAGGTGTGAGTCCCCGCACCTGGCCCCGTATCTTGACTATTGGGATTTTGTGCACGCTGAGGGATCAAATGAATTTCCACTAAAGTCAGGCTTCTCTTTCATCCTGTTCTCTGTGTCATGCCTTTCCTCCCCTTTTCTTTAAAATGCCATTCTGCTCCATTCATCCGAAAAGGATTTATGGAGTGACAGCTCAGTGCCTGACCCCTCGGGAGGTTCAGCAGCACTCCCGACCCTGACTCGATATGGTTTCTTTGGCAGAAGTTCCCAGCAGGTCTCATTTCCTGGAGTGCTGAGCAGGGCTGGGAATTGGTCCTTTGTTGGAATGGCTCCGGCCATGCGTGATGCTTGAAAAGGAATCAGCCTCTTGGCTTTTGTTTTTTTCAAATTTTTTTTTTTTTTTTTTTTTTTTGAGATGGAGTCTTGCTCTGTCGCCCAGGCTGGAGTGTAGTGGTGTGATATCTGCTCACTGCAACCTTTGCCTCCAGGGCTCAAGCGATCCTCCTACCTCAGCCTCCCGAGTAGCCAGGATTACAGGCGTTGGCCACTGTGCCCAGCTAATCTTTGTATTTTTAGTAGAGATGGGGTTTCACCATGGTGGCCAGGCTGGTCTCGAACTCCTGACCTCAAGTGATTCGCCCAACTTGGCCTCCCAAAGTGCTGGGATTACAGGCATGAGCCACTGTGCCTAGCCTGGAATCAGCCTCTTGGCTAGAGAGCAAAAAGTGAGGTAGCTCATGGGCCTTCAACAGAGCTTCAACTGTGTCTTGTGCACCTACCTGCTCAAAAGTTCCTTATGTGGGCTGGACATGAATCCTGAATGTGTAAGACAGTCACTGGTCGGGGATGGAGGGAGTCCCCTTGATTTTTTTTTTTTTTTTTTTCAGATGGAGTTTCGCTCTTATTGCCCAGGCTGGAGTGCAGTGGCGTGATCTCAGCTCACTACAACCTCTGCCTCCTGGGTTCAGGCAATTATCCTGCTTTAGCCTCCCGAGTAGCTGGGATTACAGGCATGTGCCACCATGCCCAGCTAATTTTTGTATTTTTAGTAGAGATGGGGTTTCAGCATGTTGGCCAGGCTAGTCTCAAACTCCCAACCGCAGGCGATCCGCCTGCCTCAGCCTCCCAAAGTGCTGGAATTACAGGGTGAGCCATTGTGCCCGGCCCAGGACTCCCCTTATTAATTGGCCTTTTTGGAATCAGGTAGGATGACTTGGCTGTACAGAGCCTCAGAACATAACTTAGCCTCAGGATGGGCATTGACGCCCCCAGTACGGACCTCCTGACCTCCACTGGCACCTTAGGAGGTCTCTGAAAAAAGAAACCTTTCAGGTCTATTATAAAATCATGTCTCTCTCACTTTTTCTTTTCTTCTCTTTCCTTCCTTCCTTCCTTCCTTCTTTTTCTTTTCTTTTCTTTTCTTTTTTTTTTCCCTCACTCTGTCGCCCAGGCTGGAGTGCAATGGCATGATCTCGGCTCACTGCAACCTCCACCTCCCAGGTTCAAGTAAGTCTCCTGCCTCAGCCTCCCGAGTAGCTAGGACTACAGGCCGCCACCACGTCCGGCTAAGTTTTGTATTTTTTTGTTTTTTTGGACCTGAAGGAAGAAGGTTTTGGTTTTTTTTTTTTTTTTTTTTTTTTTTTTTGGAGACAGAGTTTCACTCTTGTTACCCAGGCTGGAGTGCAATGGCGCAATCTCGGCTCACCGCAACCTCCGCCTCCCGGGTTCAGGCAATTCTCCTGCCTCAGCCTCCTGAGTAGCTGGGATTACAGGCACACGCCACCATGCCCAGCTAATTTTTTGTAGTTTTAGTAGAGATGGGGTTTCACCATATTGTTCAGGCTGGTCTCAAACTCCTGACGTTGTGATCCGCCCACCTCTGCCTCCCAAAGTGCTGGAATTACAGGCGTGAGCCACTGCACCTTACCTTTTTTTTCTTCATGACAGGGTGTCACTGTGTCATCCAGGCTGGAATGCAGTGGCATGATCATAGCTCACTGCACCCTCGACCTCCCAGGCTCCAGCAATCCTCCTGTCTCAGCCTCCTGAGTAGCTGGGACAACAGGTATGAGCCACCAAGCCTGGCTGATTTTTTATAGAGACGGGTTCTCATCACTATGTTGCCCAGGCTGGCCTCCAATTCTTAGGGGTCAAGCCTCAGCCTCCCACAGTGCTGGGATTACAGGCATGAGCCACCACACCTGGCTTTCCCTGGCTTCTCATCATATTTTTTTCTTTCTCATTATGTTTTTGTGTTTAAACAGAAGTACAGCTCTATAAGATTACTATAAATTACTTTCTCAAAAAGACAACCAATGGAAATGTAACTTCTTTTCCCCAGATTTTTATGCACTTCCTACTGAAAATCTTGGAAGAATTGTTGTGCTCCAGCCTACAGTTAATTGCAGAGTAATGTAAGTTTCTAGAATGCTGCATCCTGATAGCAGATTCCTTTTCTGCAACTGCCCCTGTACCCCGTAGTATTAAAATTCACAGGAAAATCTGTTCTTGACCATGAAGAAAAAGCAGCTGGAAAGAAACTAGAGAAAGCCTTTCCCTAGGGCCACCGAAAGGCTGTAAATGAAAGGTCTCCGTACTCTGTGGAAGAAGGGAGTGGGTACACAGAGAGGCATTGTCAGTTCTTATCTCTGCCTCTTCATCCTTTGGGAATGCTAATGCCCCCAAATGAATTTAGCTCCTTTGTTTTTACTCAAGAGCTGTAGGAGAAGTTGTTTCTTGTTCACAGAAAACTCCAGGCTGGTAGGGGCCTCTGGGTTCATTGTGTCCTGGTTTATGGTCTCTATTGGCTCTGGGGCTTCCTGGAGGCTCTGGCAGAGAAAGGAGGAGGCTAATTTTTGTTTGTTGTTGTTTGTTTTAACCCAGAAGCTCCTTGCAGTCCTCTGCAAGGCACAAGGATCTACTCTCAGAATGAGCAGCATTCGTCTTAGCGGGGGCTAATTTCATGTTAGACACTTGTGTGTATCCTTTATGACCACACGTGTGGATGAGGAAGCCTTCGGATGGGCTGAGTCTACCAGGCACAGCGTGGCTCATGCGGAATCAGCAACCTCAGCTCTGTTGGTATTGATGTTACCCCACTGGGTGTTTAGATCCATCCCCTTAGAGCCTTGAGGCAGTTGCCAGGTAGAGAGGGAGGGAGACAGAAGAGAGTAAAGATTGGTGATGCTGACCCCACCCCTGATTTCCCCATCAAGGTCTAATCAGATTTTTTTTTTTTTTTTTTTTTTTTTTTTTTTTATAGACGGAGTCTCACTGTGTTGCCAGGCTAGAGTGCAGTGGCGCGATCTTGGCTCACTGCAGCCTCTGACTCCGGGGTTCAACGATTGTCCTGCTTCATCCTCCTGAGTAGCTGGGATTATAGGCATGTGCCAGCACACCCAGCTAATTTGTGTATTTTGGTAGAGAGGGGGTTTCTCCGTGTTGGCCAGGATGGTCTCAATCTCCTGACCTTGTGATCCTCCTGCCACAGCCTCCCAAAGTGCTGGGATTACAGGCGTGAGCCACCATGCCTGGCCGATTTTTTTTTTTTTTTTTTTTAGGGTGACAGAATCTGGCTCTGTTGCCCAGGCTGGAGTGCAGTGGCACCATCATAGCTCACTGCAGCCTTGGCCTCCTGGGCTCAAGTGATCCTCCTCCCTTAGCCTCCCAAGTATCTGGGACTACAAACATGATTAAAAATGACCACACCTGGCTGATTAAAAAAAATTTTTTTTTTGTAGAGATGGGGTCTTACTGTGTTGACTAAGCTGGTCTTGAACTCCTGGCCTCAAGCAATCATCCCGTCTCAGTGGTGGGCTATTACAGGTGTGAACCACTGCACCCAGCCCTAAGCCAGATCTTGAAGGCCAGGCTGGATGCAGGCTGACTGTGGCCTTGGAGAGGGTCTGCCCAGCTGCATGATACCTGCCGTCAGCCCCAAGGGCCTCCATTACCAATGGCCCTCCACTGGGGAATCCTGGCCAGGAGGTGTCCCTTGGCAGAAACAGAATTTTCAGGGTGACTCAGAGGAGAGTCAACGTGATGAGCTGTAACACTGTAAATGTCCCTTGTTTCCTGGGGCTATTTGGATGATTGCCACAAGCCACCTGATGCTACTGGGCACTGGCCTAATCAACACTTCCTCCTCTGGCTCAGGTACCAGAGTCCCATGACACAAAGACTGTATTGGAGGTGGCCATAAGGCACAGTGGAACTGCAGATACTGCTCAGCCAGAGGCTGGGTGTCTGGCAGAGAGGCAGTAATGAGTGCTAGGGGAGGACAAAGTCCCCCACTTGCAGCACCAGGGACAGAGAGACCAGGGTGAATGATGTGAGTCCCTCAGGGCTACCCATTCAGACCCTCAGGGTTCCCTATTGCCAGGTTTCCATTTGATTGTAAGAAGGGAAAAGGGGCCCGGCATGGTGGCTCATGCCTGTAATCCAGCACTTTGGGAGTCCAAAGCAGGGGGATCATTTGAGGCCAGGAGTTCAAGACCAGCCCGGGCAACATGGTGAAACATCTCCTCTACTAAAAATGCAGAATTAGCTGGGCGTGGTGCTGTGTGCCTGTAATCCCCGCTACTCAGGAGGCTGAGGCAGGCGAATCACTTGAACCTGGGAGGTGGCGGTTGCAGTGAGCTGAGATTGTGCCAATGCATTCTAGCCTGCTGGGTGACAGAGCAAGATTTTGTCTCAAAAAAAGAGAAGAGAAAGGACAGATGATCAAAAACAGGGCTGGATGCAGTGGCTCACACCTGTAATCCCAGCACTTTAAGAGGCCAGGGTGGGCGGATTGCATGAGCAGCCTAGGCAGTGTTGGAAAAACCCTGTCTCTACAAAAAATACAATAAAATTAGCCAGGCGTGGTGGTTTGGACCTGTAGCTTCAGCTTCTTGGGAGGCTGAGGTGGGAGGATTGCTTGAGCCCCAGGACGTGGAGGCTTCAGTGAATGGAGATAGTACCACTGCACTCCAGCCTGGGCAACAGAGTGAGATCCTGTCTCAAAAATAAAAAATAAAATAATAACTTAAGAGGTAGTTTATTTTCGCTAGTATTATTTGTGTTAAAAAAGTAACATAAGTCATTGCAAAAAGATAATCCCAGAGGTGTACAAATTAAAAGTCACATGCACACATCAGCCTTGCCTCTACCACACCAAGAATGCTTTTTAGATAAATTGTTGGCTGGGTGCAGTGGCTCATGCCTGTAATCCCAGCACTTTGGGAGGCCGAGGTGGGTGGATCACGACGAGTTCAGGAGCTCGAGACCAGCGTGACCAACATGGTGAAACCCTGTCTCTACTTAAAATACAAAAATTAGCCGGACATGGTGGAGCATGCCTGTAATCCCAGCTACTTGGGCAGCTGAGGCAGGAGAATCACTTGAACCCAGGAGGCGGAGGTTGCAGTGAGCTGAGATCATGCCACTGCACTCCAGCCTGGGCGACAGAGCCAGACTCTGTCTCAAAAAAAAAAAAAAACAAACAAAAAAAAACCACTATTAAAACTATTGGTGTGTCCTGCCAGTTGAAATAAGCAGATTATTGGTCTGGAAATACAATCGATTCATGGAAATGTTCGTGATTTGATGTGGTGGGAGACACAGTAAAAGCCTGGTTATTCAAGACTGGGTGCGGTGGCTCATGTCTGTAATCCTAGCACTTTGGGAGGCTGAGGTGGGCGGATCACTTGAAACCAAGAGTTAGAGAACATCCTGGCCAACATGGTAAAACCCTGTCTCTACTAAAAAAAATATAAAAATTAGCTGGGCATGGTGGCACATTCCTATAATCTCAGCTACCCAGGAGGCTGAGACAGAAGAATTGCTTGAACCCAGGAGGCGGAGGCTGCAGTGAGCTGAGATTGCACCATTGCACTCCAGCTTGGGTGACACAGCAAGACTCCATCTCAAAAAGAAAAAAAAACGCCTAATTATTCAGCATGTTGAAAAATAACCATGATTGGCACCCAGTAGGGGTTTATAGAGATTTCTGGAACATACTGAAGGGAGCTTGTAACTAAAGATTATGGCTGTGTTGATTCATATTGAGCCCCCCTCCACCCCCGTGTGAATGGATTGGGATTCCCGGGGGAGACGGCTGGGCCCTGACCTCCAGCCCTGACACCTGGCAGAGATCCTAGAAGGGCAGGAGGGCTGTTGACAGGTACCAAATTCATGTTTTTATTTTTATGGACATGGACAAGCTAGAGTCTTTCCACCCAGCCTGCCCGGAATCTCCAGTGTGGTGAAAAGTTAAGTGAGATGTATGTGTGTATTGCAGGGTAATGCATGCTGTTTTCTGCGCTTTCTCGTTGATAGCTCTGGCTAATTCATAAACAAGCAATTCTGTTTTCCAGAGTTTGGTGGTTGAGTGACGGATTGCATAACCAGGAAGGCAGTGAGAAAGGCAGAGAAAATAATCTTTGCTGGAGAAGCAGCTAAAAACACCTGCCTTTGGTGGGGCGTAATGGCTCACGCCTGTAATCACAGCACTTTGGGAGGCCAAGGCGGGTGGATCACGAGGTCAGGAGATCAAGACCATCCTGGTCAACATGGTGAAACCCCGTCCCTACTAAAAATACAAAAAAAAAAAAAAAAAAAAAGAAAAACAGAAAATTAGCTGGGTGTGGTAGCAAATGCCTGTAATCCCAGCTATTCGGGAGGCTGAGGTAGGAGAATCGCTAGAACCCAGGAGGAGGTTGAGGAGGTTGCGGTGAGCCAAGATTGCACCATTGCACTCCATCCTGGGCAACAAGGGCAAAGCTCTGTCTCAGAAAACAACTGCCTTCCTGTATCCCATGGGAAAGACTCTCTGGCTGGGAGCTGACCCAGCCCTGCCGTGTCATCTCTCACTTAGTTTTAGCCTGAACTTCCTGATCCCAAGCTTGCACGTTGCCCTAAATTTGCCGGAAACACCTCTGCATGTGTGAGCTTTATCTTTGGCTGTGTGGAAGAAGGGTCCATACTATTGCCCAGGGTGAAGGGGAAGCAGGTGTCAGGCACTGCCCAGAACAGAGAGGGGTCCCCATGGGGGAAGAAAAACTGCCCCATTCCAGGAGTAGCTTGACCATCCTTTCCTTTCTTCCTAATTAACTGCCTGCCTCCAGTTTTTTGTTTTTTTTTTTTTTTTAACTTAACCCACATTTATTTTTCCTTCCTTTTTTTTTTTTTTTTGAGACGGAGTTTCGCTCTTGTTACCCAGGCTGGAGTGCAATGGCGTGATCTCAGCTCACCGCAACCTCCGCGTCCTGGGTTCAGGCAATTCTCCTGCCTCAGCCTTCTGAGTAGCTGGGATTACAGGCACGTGCCACCATGCCCAGCTAATTTTTTGTATTTTTAGTAGAGACGGGGTTTCACCATGTTGACCAGGATGGTCTCGATCTCTTGACCTCGTGATCCACCCGCCTCGGCCTCCCAAAGTGCTGGGATTACAGGCTTGAGCCACCGCACCCGGCAACACACATTTATTTTTCACAGTTCTAGAGGTTAGAAATCCAAGATCAAGGTGCCAGCATGGTCAGTGTTGGGTAAGGGCTCTCTTTCTGACTTTCTTTTCTCTTTTGTCGCCCAGGCTGGAGTGCAATGGTGGGATCTCGTGTCACTGCAACCTCCGCCTCCTAGGTTCAAGCAATTCTCCTGCCTCAGCCTCCTGAGTAGCTACGATTACAAGCATGAGCCACCAGACCTGGCTAATTTTTGTATTTTTAGTAGAGATAGGGTTTCACCATATTGGCCAGGCTGGTCTCAAACTCCTGACTTTGTGATCACCTGCCAGGGTCCACATAAGTGGGCCGACCCCAGGAGTCGCCTGTATAGCTGGTGATGACACTCAGTACTTGCTTTTCTTTCTTTCTTTCTTTTTTTTTTTTTTTTTTTTTTTTAGACGGAGTCTCGCTCTGTCACCAGGCTGGAGTGCAGTGGTGTGATGTCAGCTCACTGCAACCTCCACCTCCCGGATTCAAGCAATTCTCGTGCCTCAGCCTCCTGAGTAGCTGGGACTGCAGGCGTGTGCCACCACGCCCAGCTAATTTTGTATTTTTAGTAGAGATGGAGTTTCACCAAGTTGGCCAGGTTGGAGTACTTGGTTTACTTGGGGGTTGGCTATCTGACCACCATTCCAAGTTTCGGACTGATGGAAATGTCTGAACCTTAGTGTGGGAAGGGAATAGATTCCATGGAGGAGAATGTCACTGTAGAACTTGTCAACAGTAGCCCCCAAGGTCAGGACAGCTCAGTTGGCCCCACAAGTGTGAGCCTTTTAGCCCCAGTCCCTGGTGCAAACCCTCACTCCAGCTTCAAAGCAGCTCTGTGTTCTGTTGAGAATCAATGCCAGTCTCTGAGTTGCAGAGGCTGTTCTGGAAGCCGTTTGTTCAGGGCTAAGGTCTTGTTATTAGACAAGACTGCGGTGGGGTGAGAAATTTATGGGTGAGGATGGTAGACCCCCTACCTTGTCCCTACAGAGCAGCCCCTGGCAGGGGCTAGTAGATGGCTGATAGCTTCTGGTGATGCCAGGGAGTCTTCCTGGCAGTCTTGTCCAGGTTTACCACTCAGGGAAGTTTCCGCACAGCCCCGGGGTGTTTCTGGCGTTCCCCAGCAGGGCCCAGCATCCTTACCTGTCAGGAAGAAGTAATGTGGTTTTGGGTCCAATTAGTCAAATCTAACCCTAAGCATTCCTATGCTTTATCTAGAAACTTGACCACACAGCTGTGGGCTGGCTAGGGTGTAGTGATTCCAAGCCGGCAGAAGTTGGGTAAAGTATACAAACAGAAAAAAAGTTCTTATCTGTAGGCTGGAATGGCTGTTTATCTGAACTCTGGGAATGTTCGTGAAGGAATTGGTTATTTAAGCTTCCCTGTAAAATGAAACACAGCAGTGGAGATCCAGGTAATTCCGAGTCCCGTTGAACCATAGTCATTTTTGGAAGTGGAAAGAGACCGACAGTTGTTTTAGTTCTTTAATGTTAACATATTAAATTGTAATAGCTTAACATTAAAGTTTTTTTTTGTTTGTTTGGTTTTTTTTTGGGGGGGGAATGGAGTCTCGCTCTGTTGCCCAGGCTGGAGTGCAGTAGCATGATCTCAGCTCACTGCAACCTCCACCTCCCAGGTTTAAGCCGTTCTATCACCTCAGCCTCCCGAGTAGCTGGAATTACAGGTGCATGCCAGCATGCCCGGCTGATTTTTTTTTATTTTTAATAGAGACAGGTTTCGCCATGTTGGCCAGGCTGGTCTCAAACTCCTGGCTTCCAGTGATCCGCCTGCCTCAGCTTTCCAAAGTGCTGGGATTACAGATGTGAGCTACCCCACCTGGCCCACATGAAAGATATTTTAATTTTGTTTGTTTGTTTGTTTGTTTGAGATGGAGTCTTGCTCTGTTGCCCAGGCTGTAGTGCAGTGATGTTATCTCAGGTCACTGCAACCTCTGCCTTCTGGGTTCAAGTGATTCTCCTGCCTCAGCCTCCAGAGTAGCTGGCATTATAGGTGCATGCCACTACATCCGGCTAATTTTTGTATTTTTAGTAGAGACGGGGTTTCACCATGTTGGCCAGGCTGGTCTCAATCTCCTGATCTCAGGTGATCCACCCGCCTCGGCCTCCCAAGTTCTGGGATTACAGGTGGGAGCTACTGTGCATGGGCAAAGATATTTTAATCTCAAATCTGAAAGAAAGACAAAATCGGGGATCGTTTCCTGCTTTAAATGATATTAACTTTAAAATCTATTCCAGGGCCGGGTGTCATGGCTCACACCTGTAATCCCAGCACTTTGGGAGGCTGAGGTGGGTGGATCACCTGTGGTCAGGAGTTGGAGACAAGCCTGGCCAACATGGTGAATCCTCATCTCTACTAAAAATACAAAATGTAGCCAGGTGTGGTGGTGGGCACCTGTAATACCAGCTACTTGGGAGACTGAGGCAGGAGAATCACATGAACCTGGGACATGGAGGCTGTAGTGAGCTGAGACTGCACCACTGCACTCCAGCCTGGGCAACAGAGCAAGACTCTGCCTCAAACAAAAACACTAAAAAAAATATATATATATATATATATATATGTATTTCAACTCAGATTTGAATATTTGTGCAATTTGAACTTAGGGGAAAGTGTCCTTTTGAGACAGGGAAAATAAAATTAGGTTGTTGGGGCTGTGTGGGGGACAGGTGGTGGTGATCTGCTGCGAAGTGACAATGAGAAGTCTTCTAGTTTTATTATTTTAAATTTTTTATGATTATTCTTTGTAGCGACAGAGTCTCACTCTGTTATCCAGGCTGGAGTACAGTGGTGCAGTCATAGCTCACTGCAGCCTCAAACTCCCGGCCTCAAGCGGTCCTCTGGCCTCTGCCTCCCAAAGTGCTGGGATTATAGGCTTGAGCTACCATGCCTGGCCAAGAATGAGAAATCTTTGTGGAAGGAGACTACTGGGATCCCTGAGAAGGTTTCAGCTATAGATAACTCATATCTCCCTTCTTGGGGTCCAGGCCATGGTCGTGGCTTGGGCAGAGAGGTTGGGGAGACCAGGTGTGTGCAGGCCTGAGATGTGACTCAGTGAGAGACGAAGGACAGTCTTCACTTGCTGGCCAGACCGCTCCCAGGGAGTTGCATCAGTGGGCGGGGCGTAGAGATAAGCCTCAAAGAGGAATGTGGTTCTAACTCAGGTCCTGGGGCTTCTACCTGTCTGGGGTGGGAAGAACACCATTAAGTTAAAATGAAACTTTCATTCTGATCTCAAACTTTATAGCACAAAACGTTGTAATCCAAATACCCCAGGGCGTAATGGTCAGAGAACACAAGCAGACAGTTTGCTGAAAAACATTTAAGTGATCAAGATTATCCAGAGAAACCTTTACCTTCACTGTTACAATAAACATACACATTAGAAGAATGAGATATCTGTTTTTGCTTGTCAGTTTGGCAAAGATTAAAAATCATAATTTTCAACTATACAGATAAAAAGACAACCCAGTGTAAAACTGGGCAAAGGAGGGCCAGGTGTGGTGGCTCACACCGGTAATCCTAGCACTTTGGGAGGCTGAGGTGGGCGAATCACTTGAGGTCAGGAGTTCAAGACCAGCCTGGCAAGTATGGTAAAACCCCATCTCTACCAAAAAATACAAAAATTAGCTGGGTGTGGTGGGATGCACCTGTAGTCCCAGCTACTCAGGAGGCTGAGGCAGGAGAATCACTTGAACCCAGGAGGCGGAGGTTCCGGTGAGCTGAGATCGCACCACTGTAGTCCAGTCTGGGTGACAGACTGAAATCGTGTCTCAAAAAAACAACAACAACAACAAAAAAAAAAACTGGGCAAAGGATCCAAATTGATATTTCTTCTAAGAAGAAAAGCAAATGGCCAATAAGTTCATGAATGAAAAGATATTCAACGTCATTAACTGTCAGGGAGACACAGTTCAGAACCACAGTGAGCGATAGCACACACACAATGTAGCATTCATAAAAAGGATAGACCAGCACGTGTATTGGTGAGATGTAGATGAGTGGGAACTCTCGTGCTGTTAGCAGGATTGTAAAATTGTATAACCACTTTGGAAGAGTCTGATAGCTCCTCAAATGGTTAAACATAGAATAAATCATATGATCTAGCCTGTGTGCAGTGGCTCACCCCTGTAATCCCAGCACTTTGGGAAGCCAAGGCAGGCGGATCACTTGAAGTCAGGAATTTGAGACCAGCCTGGGCAACATGGCAAAACCCAGTGTCTACTAAAAACACAAAAATTACCTGGACATGGTGACATGTGCCTGTAGTCCCAGTTACCTGTGAAGCTGAGGCGCGAGAATCACTTGAACCCAGGAGTTGGAGATTGCAATGAGCCAGGATCACGTCTCTGCACTCCATTCCGGTCAGCAGAGCAAGACTCCGTCTCAAAAAAAAAAAAAAAAAAAAAAGTAGATAGTAACAATGAGGGGAAGTAGTCACAAGGAAGTGTGTGCCTTTCTGTCCTGTAGTATGATTGGGCTGGTCCACAGTAGCCCTAAAGGAGTTTGATCATATAACTCTGCCCTAGAGATATGTCTTTAATTAATTATTTACTGGATTAATTTATTTTTGTCACTTTGGTTGCTGAGGCTGGAGTGCTGTGGCACAATCTCAGTTCACTGCATCCTTTGTCTCCCAGGTTCAAGCGATTCTCGTCCCTCAGCTTCCTGAGTGGCTGGGACTACAGGCTCACACCACCACACCGGGCTAATTTTTGTATTTTTAGTAAAAGCAGGGTTTTGCCGTGTTGGCCAGGCTGGTCTCTAACTCCGGACTTCAAGTGATCCACCTGCCTTGGCCTTGGCCTTCCAAAGTGTTAGGATTACAGGCATGAGCCACAGCGCCTGGCTAAGACCCCGTCTCCAAAATAAGTTAATTAAATAAATAAAATTAAAATAAATAAATAAAATAGATGAGAAGGAAAGACCAATTCACAGTGGCTGTTTTGGAATTGTGTTATTATGAGTGACTTTTCTTTATACTTTTCAATATTTTCTCTGTAGATGCTTTGTTTTCAGGAAAGATTGTTTTTAAAGTTAAATGTTTTCCATTATATTAAACACCGTCATCATTATTAAAGTGGCTGACCTCTGAAGGGGCATCTCTTATTTTTCCTCAGGGCTGTAATCCCCTTGCACAAACTGGCCGGAGTAAATTGCAGAACCAAAGAGCTGCTTTGAATCAGCAGATCCTGAAAGCCGTGCGGATGAGGACAGGAGCGGAAAACCTTCTGAAGTAGGTGCCTTCTGGCTTCCCTGCCTCTCCTGAGTCCTAACCATCTGTTTCCTATACTCCCAGGCCTGGCTCTTGGTTTCAGCTTTGGGTTTCCTCCTCATTTCTGGCATCTGCGGTCATCCCTTTCTTGCCTGGAGCTCAGTTATGCTGGAAACAGATACTTTACTCCGCCTGTTTGTGTGTTTGGGGATTGGGTGGGTGGCAGATGGATGTGGGCGGTGTGGCGTTTGGCCTCAATTCAGTCAGCCATCTTGGTGGGAAGCCCAATTATTGTCTTGAAGTTTGTTTTCTGGCTTTCTCTGGGACTTGTCTAATGCCTGGCGCAGAATCTGCTTGGTAAATGTTTATTGAATATATAAAGGAAAGAAAGGCAGGAAAGAGAAAGGTGGGACGTTTCTATTGCCAGTGTCGGCCTTGCTAACGAGAGGGCTCAGCATAGCCCCATGTTCTAGGGCACTCATTAGTATCCTCTGGTGGGAGAACAGTTGCTTATCTAGCATAGAACTCAGAGAAGCCTTACTTGTGTCTAGACCAGTGTAAACCCTCTCCAGGCAACGAAATGCAACAAAAGACAATGTATCAGCTTATTCTGTTTACAAACAGTGTAGAGTTTCTTCCTCCTTCAGTTCTGCTCGTGACTCTTTTTAGCCCTGTGCCACCTTTTTGTTTGTTTGATTTGAGACAGTCTTGCTCCGTCGCCCAGATGGGAGTGCAGTGGCTTGATCTCGGCTCACTGCAACCTCTGCCTCCTGCGTTCAAGTGATTCTCCTGCCTCAGCTTCTCAAGCAGCTGGGACCACAGGTGTGCACCACCACGCCTGGCTAATTTTTTCTTTTCAGTAGAGATGGCGTTTTACCATATTGGCCCGGCTGGTCTCGAACTCCTGGCCTCAGTGATCCATCCACCTCCCAAAGTGCTAGAATTACAGGCATGAGCCCCCCACGCCCGGCCCCATGCCACCTTTTACAATGTGTAGTTGAGGTGGGCACCATACTGCTGCCCAGGTGAATGAAAAAGATGCCTCCTGGGGCCTCTGGAAGAGACATGGAGTGCTTTGGGGGACCCAGAACCTAAACTCCAGCAGAGAAGAGCCTGGCTTACCTGCTTGAAACTGCAAGTCCCTTGGAGCTTCCTGGGACTTTCAGGGATTCCAGGGACGAGGGTGCCAAAATGTCTGCGAGGATATTGATCGTGGGTATTCCCAGTGGGTTAGCTTTATTGGTGAAGGCCTTAGGGAACCTGGAGCCTTCCTGAGGGGTCGTTTGGAAAAACAGATACACTGAATGTTTGTAAAAGAGCCACAAGGCTCTGAGGCTCCCAGCATCTGGTCACAGACTCGAGTGAATGGCGGGATCACCTCCTCCCTGTGGGCTGCTCCCTTGAGCACTCAGTCAAGCAGGAGGAGGGGTTCTGGTCATGACTTTGGGGACAGTTCATTTCTTAATGGGTCTGTGTTTGCTCCTTAGGCAAGACCTCTTAGATATTAAGAGGTAAAAAGAAAAGTTCAGGCCGGGTGCGGTGGCTCAAGCCTGTAATCCCAGCACTTTGGGAGGCTGAGGCGGGTGGATCACGAGGTCAAGAGATCGAGACCATCCTGGTCAACATGGTGAAACCCCATCTCTACTAAAAATACAAAAAAACATTAGCTAGGCATGGTGGCGCATGCCTGTAATCCCAGCTACTCAGGAGGCTGAGGCAGGAGAATTGCCTGAACCCAGGGAGGCGGAGGCTGCGGTGAGCCGAGATTGCGCCATTGCACTCCAGCCTGGGTAACAACAGTGAAACTTCGTCTCAAAAAAAAAAGAAAAGTTCGGAGCAGCACACCCTGAGTGCGTGTATGTGTGTTTAATGGATTTTGTACATATACAGCCAGGCATGGTGGCTCATGCCTATAATCCCAGCACATTAGGAAGCCGAGGCGGGTGGATCATTTGAGGCCAGGAGTTCGAGACCAGCCTGGCCAATGTAGTCAAACCCCCATCTCTACTAAAAATACAAACATTAGCCAGGTATAGTGGCACGTGCCTATAATCCCAGCTATTCAGGAGGCTGAAGCATGAGAATTGCTTGAACCTGGGAGGTAGAGATTGCAGTGAGCCGAGATTGTGCCACTGCACGCCAGCCTGGGTGACAGAACAAGACTCTGTCTCAAAAGAAAAGAAGAGGATGGGCCGGGCGCGGTGGCTCAAGCCTGTAATCCCAGCACTTTGGGAGGCCGAGGCGGGTGGAACACGAGGTCAAGAGATCGAGACCATCCTGGTCAATATGGTGAAATCCCGTCTCTACTAAAAATACAAAAAAAATTGGCTGGGCATGGTGGCGCGTGCCTGTAATCCCAGCTACCCAGGAGGCTGAGGCAGGAGAATTGCCTGAACCCAGGAGACGGAGGTTGCGGTGAGCCGAGATCGCGCCATTGCACTCCAGCCTGGGTAACAAGAGCGAAAACTCCGTCTCAAAAAAAAAAAAAAAAAAAAAAAAAGAAAGAAGAGGATGTTGTACATATGCTTTTGTGTACACACAAAAGGATGAAGGTAGAAGCTATTAGCAGATTCGGCTTTTTGGGGCAAGACTGGAGATGGGGGTAGAGGTGACTCACTTTTCATTTTAGTCCTGTCAGTGTTTGAATGTGCTTCTAAATGCATGAGTTATTTTTATTTATTGTGTAATACTTCAGAGGTCCAGAAGAATTATATAAGCAACTCTCTTGAACCACCCACTCCATCAGGAAAAGCAATGCTACTGCTGTGTCGGGCTTGGTTTGGTTTAGTTTAGTTTAGTTTAGTTTTGAGACAGGGTCTCGCTTGTTGCCCAGGCTGGAGTGGAAGGGCATGATGTTGGCTCACTGCAACCTCTACCTCGTGGGTTCAAGTGATTCTTCTGTCCCAGTCTCCTGAGTAGCTGGGATTACAGGCATGCATCACCATGACCAGCTAATTTTTTATTTTTAGTAGAGTGGGGTTTCTCCATGTTGGTCAGACTGGTCTTGAACACCTGACCTCAGGTAATCCACTCACCTCGGCCTCCCAAAGTGCTGGGATTACAGGCATGAGCCACCACGCCTGATCTTCATTTATTTTCATTCATTCATTCATTCATTCAATCATTTAGTTTTTGAGATGGAGTCTTGCTCTGTTACCCAGGTTGGAGTGCAGTGGCATGCTCTCTGTTCACTGCAACCTCCACCTTCCAGGTTCAAGTGATTCTTGGGCCTCAGTCTCCCAAGTAACTGGATTACAGGAGCACACCACCACCACCCCGCCCCCGCCGGCTAATTTTTACTTTTTTTTTTTTTGTAGAGATGGGTTTCACCATGTTGGCCATGCTGGTCTCAAACTCCTGACCTCAGGTGATCCGCCCGCCTAAGGTGTTGAGATTACAGGAGTGAACCACCACACCCAGCCTGTTTTATTTTATTTTTTTAAAGAGACAGGGATCTCACTATGTTGCCCAGGCTGGTCTCTTGGGTTCGAGCAATTTTCCTGCCTCAGCCTCAGGATTACAGGTTTGAGCCAGCATACCTGGCCTCCTTTTTTTGTTTGTTTTTTGAGACTTGAGAAAGAATCTCACTCTGTCACCTAGGCTACAGGGCAGTGGTGCCTTCATAGGTCAGCACCACACCTGGCTAATTTTTTTTTTTTTTTTTTTTTTGAGACAGAGTCTGGCTCTGCCACCCAGGCTGAAGTGCAGTGGCATAATCTTGACTCACTGCAACCTCCATCTCCCAGGTTCAAGCGATTTCTTCTTCCTCAGCCTCCCGAGTCGTTGGGACTACAGGTGTGTACCACCACACCCGACTAATCGAATATATATATATATTTTTTTATAAAGACAGGGTTTCACCCTGTTGGTCAGGCTGGTCTTGAACTCCCGACCTCAGGTGATCCGCCCATCTTAGCCTCCAAAGTGCTTGGATTACAGGCGTGAGCTGCCACGCCCGGCAATTTTTAAAAATTTTTTGTAGAGACAGAGTTTTACCATGTTGCCCACGCTGGTCTCAAACTCCTGGCCTCAAGTGATCCTCTTGCCTCAGCCTCCCAAAGTACTGGGATTTCAGGCGTGAGTCCCTGTGCCTGGCTATTGAGCACCTCTTCAATGGCAGGCAGAGTTGAGGTGCATGCAGTTCAGACGAGGCCCTGTTTTGGGATTTCCCTTGTTGGGGGATGGGAGGAGACCTTCATAGACAAGTAAACAAATCGAATCACCTCGGGAAGTGATGTTTTCTAGGGAATAATGAACTCTGAATGTGATAGAGTTTGGCGCAGGGTGGCCAGCCCTAGAGACAGAGAGAGGGTGATTGGAGAGGCCCCTGGGAGCAGGGAACTTGCAGTTTCTCAGGCAGGAACTAGGACAGTTTTGTGTGTCGTATTCTCTTAACGACACCAGCAGTCAGCCCTTCTGAGGCCCACGCCTGACTCAAGCTCATTGTCACACTGGCAGTTGCTTGGGTTGGCAGGGGTGGGGGTGGGGGTTGTTAATGATTCTCACAGTGGCCCAAAGGTTCAAAGTGCCCCTTGCTGGAGAATGTTGTCAGAGGAAACCCTGGAGGTATTTATTAATCTGACTCAGTAAGCACCAACGGATTCCCGAAAACAAATGGGGCGTTTTGCCAAGTGCCGCTCTGGCCCGGTGGTGTCCCTGGGCGACCGATTACGTGGCTGTCCCTGCAGGCCATGGGTGGTTTCAGATGTAAAACGGGCCCTGCTTTCCTTCTGTCTTCTGGTTCTCAGGTTTCCCAACGCAGCCCCCGAAGGAAAGTAGAACCGTTGGAATAGGGGCGGGGGATGTTTGGAGATGTCCCCAGAAATGCAGGAATGGACATGGGGGTGCTAAGCCCTTACCTGAGGGCTACTGGAGGGTATCGTGGCTGGGCAGGCACTTGAAAAACCAGACTTTGTGATCCTTCAAAGTCTTATTCGAACCAGGAGTCCATGAGCTTCCTGGAGTTTGCTTTGGACGATACCAAATACTTCAAATGTGTTTTCAGTTTCTTTCTTTTTTTTTTTGAGATGGAGTCTTATTCTGTCGTGCAGGCTGGACTGTAGTGGTTTGATCTCGGCTCATTGACAACCTCCACCTCCTGGGTTCAAGCAAATCTCGTGCCTCAGCTTCCTGAGTGGCTGAGATTATAGGCGTGTGCCACCATGCCTGGCTAAATTTTGTACTTTTAGTAAGATGGGGTTTCACTATGTTGACCACGCTGGTCTCGAACTCCTGACCTCAGGTGATCCACCCGCATCGGCCTTCCACAGTGCTGAAACTACAGGCATGAGCCACCGTGCCTGGCCGTACTTTTTCATTTAGGCCAAGCAGAGACACTATTCTGTCTTCTCCCAGCTTTCTTCCCTCCTTTGAGGAAAACTAGGGTAGAAACGTGACAAAGTTTCTCTGAAATTGAGGCAATCTTTGTGAAATTTAAAGCAGGTTGCCTAGTTTTAACTGGTTTTAACTAACTAGTTCTTTGAACAAGAGCTGGTTGTTTAATCTCTTTGGACTTCAGGTTCCACTGTTGTGCTGAGAACTGTTGGGCTAGATCAAAAGTGTCTTGCTCCTAGGCTTACAGGGATCAGGTAGGCTTGAAAGGAGTGAATGGGGCTGGATTCTGTGCTGTGTGAGACAATAGGGAGTAATGGGGACTGTGGTGAAGTCCACAGCATATGCCTTCTCTGGATGGGGCAACTGCAGTTTGCCTCAGGGAGGTTAGGGTCAGAGTTGCTGCATCTTCTAATTTTTTTTCCAGGAGAAGTTAGGGATTTGGGGATTTTTTTTTTAATCTTCTCATTGATTGTTGATTCCCCCCGCCCCGATACAGAGTCTTGCTCTGTTGTCTAGGCTGGAGTGCAATGGCGCGATCTTGGTGCACTACAGCCTCTGCCTCCCGGGCTCAAGCAATTCTCCTGCCTCAGCCTCCTGAGTAGCTAGGATTACAGGCATCTGCCACCATGCCCCACTAATTTTTGTATTTTTAGTAGAGATGAGGTTTCGCCATGTTGACCAGGCTGGTCTCGAACTCCTGATCTCAAGTAATCTGCCTGCCTCAGCCTCCCAAGGTACTGGGATTACAGGCCTGAGCCACTGTGCCTGGCCAATTGTTGAATTTTTAAATTTTGGGGACTTTTTTAAGAAGGGGGGATAAGAAGACCCTGAGAGCCCAGTGAACAAGTCTCTCGGGCCTCGGGTTTACTTTGTGACCCCTGGACCTAGGGGTGATGAAATTCTAGGTCAGGAGTAACCTGGGGTGGCCTTTGCTGTCATGAGAGTGACTTGAGGGTCATAGCAGCTCATACTGTCAGTTGTGGGAGGGCTGGTGCGTGTCTGTGGTGGGATTTGTGAGCCCTCCATAGCCTTTGGGGCTGACACCAACTCCAAGTGCCACCTTCCTCCACGGAGAGATAGGCAGGGAGCAGATGTCCTGAGGGTCTGGCTGATCAGCCACCTCAACAGGGGATGGGACAGTCCTCACTCCAGCCTCTCGAATCCCTGGCAGAGCGGGATTTGGGATCAGATGGACTAAGGCTAAGCTGCTCTAATAAGGTCGCTGAAGCTGCAGCAAGTCACTGTGTCAACGTGGTGCTTGTTCCTGGAAGGACGATTTTATTAAAAGACTTGGGGGAAAAAATCACACTAAAACAAACAGGGACAGAATGCAAAATATACTTTTTTTTTTTTTTTTTTTTTTTTTTGAGATGGAGTCTTGCTTTTTCGCCCAAGCTGGAGTGCAATAGAATGATCTTGGCTCACTGCAACCTCCACCTCCTGGGTTCAAGCGATTCTCCTGCTTCGGTCTCCTGAGTAGCTGGGACTACAGGCGCATGCCACCATGCTCGGATAATTTTTGTATTTTTAGTAGAGATGGGGTTTCACCATATTGGTCAGGCTGGTCTCGAATGCCTGACCTCATGATTCATCCACCTTGGCCTCCCAAAGTGCTAGGATTACAGGCATGAGCCACCTATGCCCAGCCACATGTATTGAAAAAAAAACAACAAAAACTTTTCAGGCCAGGCACAGTGGCTCATGTCTGTAATTCCAGCACTTTGGAGGCAGAAGTGGGCGAGTCACCTGAAGTCAGGAGTTTGAGACCATTGCCCAGGCTGGCCTCGAACTCCTGGCCTCAAGTGATCCTCCTGCCTCAGCCTCCCAAAGTGCTGGGAGCCATCACGCCAACCTCACATGTATCTGTAAGACAAAACACTGGGATGTTAAAGAAATTTGGGACTTGGAGCAGAGAAGTTATTGTCACATAGGGGCTTTGTTTGGTGGAAAAGTTCTCAGAGGCTCCAAATTGAGAAAAAGTGTATATGAATGTCATCGGTCGTTATAGGAAATAGTTGAGTGTGGCCTTCTTCCCCTGTTCACGCTTGGTGGTTTGGTCACTCAGAGTAAGCGGGACACCTTCTCATTCTTTTTTTGAGATGAGACCTGACTCTGTCACCCAGGCTGGAGTGCAGTGGTGCAATCTTGGCTCACTTCAACCTCTGCCTCCTGGATTCAAGTGATTTTCCCACCTCAATATCCAAGTAGCTGGGACCACAGGCGCCTGCCACCATGCCTGGCTAACTTTTGGTAGAAGTGGGGTTTCCTCATTTTGCCCAGGCTGGTCTCAAACTCCTGAGCTCAAGTGATCTGACTGCCTCGGCCTCCCAAAGTGCTGGGATTACAGGAGAGAGCCACTGCACCCGGCATCCCCCCAACTTTTTTTTTTTTTTTTTTAAGAGACAAGAGTCTTGCTATGTTGGTCGGGTTGTTCTTGAACACCTGGTCTCAAGCATTCCTTCCATCTTGGCCTCCCGGAGTGCTAGGATTCCAGGCATGTGCCACATGTCCAGCCTTCTTCTCATTCTTGACTTTTTTTTTTTTTTTTTTTTTTAATATGGAGTCCTACCCTGTCACCAGACTGGAGTGCAGTGGTGCAGTCTAACTCACTGCAACCTCTGCCTCCGGGTTTCAAGCGATTCTCCTGCCTCAGCCTCCCAAGTAGCTTGGACTTACAGGCGCGCGCCACCCGCCCAGCTGATTTTTGTATTTAATTGAGACGGGGTTTCACCATGTTGGCCAGGATGGTTTCAATCTCTTGACCTGTGATCCACCCACCTCGGCTTCCCAAAGTGCTGGGATTACAGGTGTGAGCCACTGCGCGAGATATTTTTGACTCTTAATACTATGTGCAGCCGGGCGCGGTGGCTCAAGCCTGTAATCCCAGCACTTTGGGAGGCCAAGGTGGGTGGATCACCAGGTTAAGAGATCGAGACCATCCTGGTCAACATGGTGAAACCCCGTCTCTACTAAAACTACAAAAAATTAGCTGGGCATGGTGGCGCGTGCCTGTAATCCCAGCTACTCAGGAGGCTGAGGCAGGAGAATTGCCTGAACCCAGGAGGCGGAGGTTGCAGTGAGCCAAGATCACGCCATTGCGCTCCAGCCTGGGTAACAAGAGCGAAACTCTGTCTCAAAAAAAAAAAAAAATACTATGTGCATGTTCATCATGAAAAACCCAAGGGAGGAGGCCTTCTCTTGGTGGTCCAGGCCAGAGGGAAACTGCGGAGAACCTGTGCAGAAGACTGGGCAGGAAAGGGCTGACACATCGTCTGTCCCATCTCGGTTGGCCTCAAGTTCTTTTTTGGCTGTATGTAACACCATTTATTAGACTACACGGGCAGAAGCTGAAAAAGGCCATGCTCTTCTGAAAAAGCCCATAGGAGCCATTTGTTTTCCTTCAGAAGGGCAGCCTGGGTACAGAGCATCAGTATTGATGACCGAGGCTCTGGCTACAATCCCTAATTTGAGCTGTCTCTATTTTTGACCATTGCTCTGGCCTGGGCTTAGAAATAGTTGGGACAGCGTGGTGCAGTTGCTCGTGCCTGTAATCCCAGGACTTTGGGAGGCCAATGTGGGCAGATCACCTGAGGCCAGGAGTTTGAGACCAGCCTGACAGACATGGCAAAACCCCCATCTCTAGCAAAAATACGAAAAATAAGCCAGGCACAGTGGCTCACACCTGTAATCCCATCACTTTGGGAGGCCGAGGTGGGCAGATCATGAGGTTAGGAGTTCGAGACCAGCCTGGCCAATATAGTGAAACCCCAGCTCTATTGAATATACAAAATTAGCCGGGCATGGTGGCGTGTGCCTGTAGTCCCAGCTACTCGAGAGGCTGAGGCAGAAGAATCACTTGAACCTGGGAGGCGGACAGAGATTATGGTGAGCCGAGATACGCCACTGCACTGCAGCCTGGGCGACAGAGTAAGACTCTATCTCAGAAAAAGAAAAAAAAAGAATTAATTTTTAAAAATTACTATATTTTACAATAATTGATATTAAAGAAAAATTAGGAATGCTTTTGTTCTCCACATAACGGGATATCTTGACACTCCCATGTGGGTCTGTTGTAGTAAACATTATTAATTTGTTCCCTTTACTGTAAACATCTTGAGACTAGGAACGTCTAATTTTCTGAGAATGCAGCCCAGCAGGTCCCGGCCTCATTTTCCTAGCCCTCACTCAAAATGGAGTTGCTCTGGTTCAAATGCCTCTGACACCTGTGCTAGAAAACGAAGCTCAGAATCCAGGGTTGATTTCTGAATCATGGTTGCACCAAAGGTTGGCATTACAGAAACCAACCTGAGACCTCCCCTGGCTGCCAATGGTTTTCAGGGTGACTGACATAAAGAGGTCTACACCTTTTTTCTTTTTTTTTTTTTTTTGAGATGAGCATTCGCTCTTGTTACCCAGGCTGGAGTGTGGTGACAAGATCTCGGCTCACCACAACCTGTGCCTCCCAGGTTCAAGCGATTCTGCCTTAGCCTCCTGAGTAGCTGAGATTGCAGGCATGCACCACCATGCCCGGCTAATTTTGTATTTTTAGTAGAGACGGTGTTTCTCCATGTTGCTCAGGCTGGTCTCGAACTCCTGATCTCATGTGATCTGCCTGCCTCAGCCTCCCAAAGTGCTGGGATTACAGGTGTGAGTCACTACGTCCAGCCTATTTTTATTTTTTTGAGATGGAGTCTCGCTCTGTTGCCCAGGCTAGAGTGCAGTGGCATAATCTCCGTTCACTGCAACCTCTGCCTCTCAGGTTCAAGCAGTTCTCCTGCCTCAGCCTCCCGAGTGGCTGTGACTACAGGTGTGTGCCGCCATGCCCAGCTAATTTTTGTATTTTTAGTTGAGACGGGGTTTCACCATGTTGGCTAGGCTGGTCTTGAACTGCTGACCTCAGGTGTTACCCCCGCCTTGGCCTTCCAGAGCATTGGGATTACCAATGTGAGCCACCGTGCCCAGACTCAGTTTTTGTATTTAATGGACCTACTATGGTGCTGAGAACCAATCAGCTTCCTTGCTGCCTACAGAGAGTAGTCTTCACCCTGTCATTTGTTCTTCCATGAACTGAAATTTGATCAGCACCCCGATGATATGGAAACGGCTATGCCAGGTTTCAGGAAAAAATACCAAGAAAAAGGAGGCTTGTTCTCCAGAAATTATCATTGTTTATCTTCCCTCATTCCAAAGTTGATTTGAGGCACCTTAGCACATTCATATAACATGTAAGATTAAATCAGGAGTGAATGAAGATTTGAACGCAAGAGAAGGAAGAATGAAGGAGAGATTTAGCTGGAAGTAAGGCTAGTACCTGCCACAAAGTCCTATATACCTTACGAAATGTGAGCCATGGTTTGTCTCTGAGCTTCCTGGTAGGCAACAGGAGGAAGGGAATAATCTGGAACACATTTTATATTCACCAGCCAAAAGGAAACCCATTTGTAAAAAGAAATGAAGCCATTCCTGACACTTAAGGATGGGAGAATTTCCCCCCACCCTAATCCCTGTGGACATTATCAGCTACAGAATCAGTCATTTTCTCAATAACCCCTTTGTAGCACAGGTTTTACAAGCTGCAGATTGTGACCTGTGGTGTGTAATGACATCAGTTCAGTTCATTGCTGTGGCATAATAAAAGATAAATATTTGGTCTTCGTCCTGTTCCTGTGTTCCTGGCACAGAGCTCCTGAGTAGTGATAAAAGTATCGTATCGTTTATATGCTAATGAGATCACTCTTGGTGGGAGGCTTTAGAATGGATGCTGATCCCCAGAAAGCCCAAGCCATGGTGAGAGGGCTAGAACTTTCAGCTCCTCCCCGCTCCACCTGTGGAGAGGGGAGAGAGGCTGGAGATTGAGCTCAGTCACCCGTGACCAATGATTTCATAATCATCTATGCCTAATGAAACCTCCATTAAAAACCCTACATTAGGCTGGTGCGGTGACTCATGCCTGTAATCCCAGCAATTGGGGAAGCCAAGGTGGGTGGATCACCTGAGGTCAGGAGTTCGAGACCAGCCTGGCCAACATGGCAAAACTTTATCTCTTCTAAAAATACAAAAATTAGCCGGGCATGGTGGCAGGTGCCTGTAATTCCAGCTACTCTGGAGACTGAGACAGGAGAATCACTTGAATCCGGGAGGTAGGGGTTGCAGGGAGCTGAGATCATGCCCTGCACTCCAGCCCTGGGGTCAGAGCGAGGCACTGTCTCAAAACCAAAAAACCTTCTACATTAGCCAGGTGCAATGGTGCGTATCTGTAGTTCCAGCTACTCAGGAGGATAAGGGAGGATCACTTCAGCCCAGGAGTTGGAGGCCAGCCTGGGCAGCATAGCAAGACACCATCTCTACAAAGAATGAAATAAGGTAGGGTGCGGTGGCTCACACCTGTAATCCTACCACTTGGGAGGCTGAGGTGGGTGGATTGCTTGAGCCCAGGAGTTTGAGACCAGCCTGGGCAACGTGGTAGAATCTCGTCTCGACAAAAAATTTAAAAAATAGCCGGATGTGGTGGTGCATGCCTGTAGTCCCAGCTACTTGGGAGGCTGAGGTGGGAGATCCCTTGAGCCCTGGAGGGCAAGGCTGCAGTGAGCTGTGATCATGCCTCTGCACTCCAGCCTAGGTGACAAAACGAGACCCTGTCCCCCCAAAAATGAACCCTAAACGATGAGGTTCAGGGAGCTTCTGGGTTGGTGCACACATTGAGGTGCCCAGAGTGTGCATGGAAGCGCTGCCCCTCTCCCACCATAACCTGCCCTGTGCACCTCTTCCAATTAGCTGTTCCTGGGTTGAATACTTTAACATAAACCAGTACTGGTCCATCAGGTGCTTTCCTGAGTACTGGGAGTCATTCTGGTGAATTACCAAACCTGAGAAGCAGCAATAGGAACCCTCGATTGACAGTTCATCAGTCAGAAGCGCAGGTATCCCCCCTCTCCTGGGATGTGTGGTCCCTAAAATGGGGGCAGCCTTGTGGGACCGGGCCTCTACTCTGGTGTATGTGCTTACCCCAGGAGTGGGGGTCAGAATCTAATTGAATTGTTGCATACCCAGTCAGTGTCTGATAATCAGAGAATGAGAAGGTCGCAGACATGATTGTTTTTTAAAAAAGCAGTTATCAGAGTAGAATAGAATATGTTGGAGTGGATCACATCTATGACTTTTTGAGACTTTTGTGTCTCACAAAAGGGGCATGGTCTCTGTGTGTGTGTGCATGCACGTACTGAGTTGTGATATAAAATGTGTTTCTTTTTTTTTGAGACGGAGTCTTGTTCTATTGCCCAGGTTGGAGTTCAGTGGTGCAATCTCGGCTCACTGCAACTTCTGCCTCCTGGGTTCAAGCAATTCTCCTGCCTCAGCCTCCTCAGTAGCTTTGACTACAGGCATGCGCCACCATGCCTGGCTAATTTTTGTCCTTTTAGTAGAAATACGGTTTTACCATGTTGCTGAGGTTGATGTTGAATTCTTGGCCTCAAGTGATCTGCCAGGCTCAGCCTCCCCAAGTGCTGGGATTACAGATATGAACCACTGCACCTGGCCTAAAATGTATTTCTTACTGGTGTCATAGCCACACACACACACACAAATCTCTAAATTGATGAAATTCACTACGCTGAGATTCCAATATTTTATTGTCTGGAGGAATCCAAATGTGCGCGTGTGCAGACTTCCAGGGCCACAAGAGGGTAAGTGCTGTCACACGTGGCAAGGTCAGGGAGAACCTCAGGAGAGAGCAGACTGTCGGTGAATGAAGGGCATTGGCGTTTCTCTTGGCGGGAAGGGTGGCCAGGTGGTGAGCAAAACAATCAGGTGACAGGTGGCTGAGTTTTCATCAGCAGAGGAAGGGACAGAGGTCAGATACTCAGTCTCTCTGGCTGGCCAGAGCTGTTGGCTAATGAACCTCAGGCTTCCTCATCCGTGAAATGAGGATGATTTCTCTCGTCTAAGGTTCACTGACACAGGCCCAGCACAGGCCTCATTTAGGACGTGGTTGTTACTGGTTCTGTTATTTTAGTGGTGATTCCTAATCTGTAGTGTGAGGGAGCACCTGTTAAGGTCTTTGAGTAGATTTCAAAAGCTCTGCTTGAAAACTTTTTTTTTTTTTTTTTTTGTTTGAGAGCGAATCTCACTCTGTTGCCCAGGCTGGAGTACAGTGGTGTGTGCTCAGCTCACTGCAACCTCCACCTCGTGGGGTCAAGCAATTTTCTTGCCTTAGCCTCCCAAGTGGCTGGGACTGCAGGTGCGTACCACCACCCCCAGCTAATTTTCGTATTTGTAGTAGTGATGGGGTTTCACCATGTTCACCAGGCTAGTCTCAAACTCCTGGTTTAAATAGTGACTGACACTCCTCAGCCTCTCAAAGTGTTATGAACCACCACATCCAGCCAGGATACAGATTCTTTATTAGATATATAATTTGAAAGTATTTTTTCCCAGTTTGTGGCTTGTCTTTTTATTTTCATTTTCTTTTCTTTCTTTTTTTTTTTTTTTTTTTTGAGATGGAGTTTTGCTCTTGTTGCCCAGGCTGGAGCGCAGTGATGTGATCTCAGCTGACTACAATCATGACCCCCCCCCCACCGCACCGCCCCACCCCCCCCATTCAAGTGATTCACCTGCCTCAGGCTCCCGAGTAGCTGAGATTACAGGCGTCCACCACCACGCCTGGCTAGTTTTTTGTATTTTTATTAGAGATGGGGTTTCACCATGTTGGCCAGGCTGGTCTCGAACTCCTGACCTCAGGTGATCCACCCCCCTCAGCCTCCCAAAGTGCTAGAATTACAGACGTGAGCCACCACGCCCAGCTCAGCTTCTTAGCAAGTTTTAAAATCAAATAACATGTCTTCCCACTCTGTTCTTATCTTTCAAAATTGTTTTGCCCGTTGTAGGTTTTTTTTTGTATTTCTGTATAAATGTTAGGATCAGCTTGTCTATTAAAAAGGTTAGTGGAATTTTGATTGAGGCTGCATAGAGTGAATGTACCAACTAAGGAGGCTTGGTGTCTTGACAATAATGAGCCTTCCCATCCATAAACATGAAATAGCTTTTCTTTTAATATATCTCAGCATTGTTTCTGTAGCTTTCAATTTATGTGTCTTGTGATTCTTTTTATTCCTATTTTATTCTTTTTGATGCTATTGTGTATGAAATGTTTTTCTCAATTTCAAGATTGTTCATTGCTAGTATATAGAAATAGAATTGGCCAGGCACGATGGCTCATGCCTGTAACCCCAGCATTTTGGGAGGCTGAGGCAGGAAGATTGCTTGAGCCCAGGATTTCCAGACCAGCCTGGGCAGCATGGTGAGACTTCATCTCTACAAAAAAAAAAAAAATACAAAAATTACCTGGGCGTGGCAGCATGCACCTGTGGTCCCAGCTCCTGGGGAGGCTGAGGCTGGAGGATGGCTTCAGCCTGGGAGTTTGGGACTGTAGTAATCCATAATGGTGATACTGCACTCCAGCCTCGGTGACAGAGCAGACCCAGTCTAGGAAAAAAAAAAAAAAAGATTTGATTTTTGTATATTGATTGTACCCTGTGACCTTGCTAAATTTATCAGTACTAATATTGTTGTATGGATGCCTTAGGATTTTCTAT
This sequence comes from Sapajus apella, assembly GCF_009761245.1. NCBI lineage: Eukaryota > Metazoa > Chordata > Mammalia > Primates > Cebidae > Sapajus > Sapajus apella. The sequence continues at coordinate 7,504,166 of NW_022437008.1, forward strand.
ATATAAGATAATGCCATCTGTGAATATAGTTTTATTTATTTCTTTCTAATCTGGATGCCTTTAATTTCTTTATTTGCCTCCTTATTGATTAGAAGTAGCAAAAGTGGGCATCTTTGCCTTGTTCCTGGTGAGAAGAGGAAAGCAGTCATTCACCATGAAGTGTGATGTTAGCTGTGGGTTTTTGTAGGTGTCTTTTATCAGATTTCATAAATTCTCTTTTATTTCTACTTTGCTGAGAATTTTTATTATGAATCTGTGATGGATTTTGTCCCCTACTTTTTAAAATATCTGTTGAAGTCTCCATGGATTTTTTTTTGTCCTTTATTCTGTTAATATGGTATATTAATTGATTTTCAGATGTTAAACCAACCTTACATTCCTGGTATAAATCCCACTTGGTTATGGAGTATAATCCTATTTTATGTTACCAGATTTGGGTTGCTAATACTAGTCTCATAGAATGAATTTGGAAGCATTACCTCTTCCTCTGGTTTCTCATTCATTTATTTTATTTTACTTTCTATCTGTGTATGTGTGTGTGTGTGTGTGTGTGTGTGTGTGTGTATATGTGTGTGTTAGATGGAGTCTTGCTCTGTTGGCAGGCTGGAGGGACTGGCCCGATCTCGGCTCACTGCGATCTCTACCTCCTAGGTTCAAGCAGTTCTCCTTCCTCAGCCTCCTGAGTAGCTGGGATTACAGGCACGCACCACCATGCCTATCTAATTTTTGTATTTTTAGTAGAGACGGGGTTTCACCATGTTGGCCAGGATAGTGTTGATCTCCTGACCCTCGTGATCTGCCCACCTGGGCCTCCCAAAGTGCTGGGATTACAGGTGTGAGCCACTGTGCCCAGCCTATATTTTTATATTTGATTTCATCTTATTTTATTGTGGTTATTAGAGACAGTGTCTTGCTCTGTCACCCAGGATCATAGCTCACTGCAGTGTCAACCTCCTGGGCTCCAGCAGTCCTTCTACCTTGTCTCCTGAGTAGTGGGACTACAGGCATCTGCCACCATGCATAGCTAATTGTCCATTTCTTTCTTTTTTTTAAAACAAATTTTCTATTTGTTTATTTATTTATTTTAATTTCTCCTACTGAAAGTAATCATTTGTTTCTTTTCAAGGGGATATCTTACAGCCTTTTAGGGCATGGCTGGGAGCAGTTTTGTTTTCTCAAGGCTGAGTTTTTGCAGGATGTCAGAGAGTTCATGTCTGCAGCTCACAGTGTCATTGCCTGTGTCCCCAGCTCCATGCGCTGGCAGATGTGCTGCAAGCTGGGCAGGTGCCCTGTGTTTCTGAGATACCTTACCCGGAACGCCTGGCACTCCTCTGCAGGCCATGCCCTGATCCTCCCTGCAGGGACTGGGGATTGAGTCTGTTCACCCAGAAGCCGGGATACCCAGCTGAGGGCACTTCTCTCCCTCTTCTCGTTGAATAGAGTGGCCACAAACCCGAAGGTGCGGGAGCAAGCGCGGCTGGAGCTGAGCTTCGTCAACTCAGACCTGCAAATCCTCAAGGAAGAGCTGGAGGGGCTGAACATCTCATTGGGGGTCTATCAGAATACAGAGTAAGTGGGAGCAGCGCACCTTCCAGACACCTCTGAGCCGGAGAGCCTGCCTGCCTTCAGGGTCTGCACAAAGAGGCCAGATGGGGTTCTAGACAGGGGAGTGGCAGCCCCCACTTTGGGAGTTGAGAGAACCATCAGGTTTGGGGTTGAGCAAGGTGCTAGACTGGAAGGGAGGAGCCCATTTGTTGGGAAATACCTGCAGTATTGGGCACAAAGGCACTTGTGAGGCCAGGCACGGTGGCTCATGCTTGTAATCCCAGCACTTTGGGAGGCCGAGGCGGGTGGATCACTTGAGATCAAGGGTTTGAAACCAGCCTGGCCAACATGGTGAAATCCTGTCTACTAAAAATACAAAAATTAGCCGGGTATGGTGGCACACGCCTGTAATCCCAGCTTCTCAGAGGCGGAGGCAGGAGAATTGCTTGAACCCAGGAGGTGGAGGTTGCAGTGAGCCAAGATCATGCCACTGCACAACAGCCAGGCCAACGGAGCAAGACTCTGCCTCACTGCAATCTCAAGCGATGCTCCCTCCTCAGCCTCCCAGGTAGCTGGGATTGTAGGCACCCGCCGCCACGCCTGGATAATTTTTGCACTTTGAGTAGAGAGGCCTCCCCACCTCGGCCTCCCAAAGTGATGGGATTACGGGTGTGAACCACCATGCCCAGCCTGCACTATTCTGTTTTCTAAGCAGATTGTTTCTTTCTTAGCACAGTTGATCTTTACATTCTTCTAGGAGGTAGGCAGGAAAGAAAGGACCTTATGGTGCAGATGGGAAAACTCAGGGAGGCCCAAGGTCACCTAGAGGGTGCTGTCAGTGCCACATTGGGGCTGGGGTGTCCTGGAGCTGGAACTCAGGACACTCGCTCCTCCTCTTCTCGTTGCCTGGACAGTTGCAAAAAAAGCAAAGCTTGCTTCCCGCCCTGCATGGCTCGGAGGAGCCTTCAGCAGGATCCAGCTTTCCGTACCCCCGGGATGGGTCTCACCTGCCTGTAGCACAGCTGTGCCACAGAGCCCGGTTCAGCTTCCAGCCGCATTGTTCCCTTGCTCTGCCCAGCCTTCCTGGTCTTCTTGTGGGGCAGGGCTGAGAAGCCCAAGGAGGTCTCCTGTTACAGGTCAGGGAGCTAAATCCCTGTTTGCAAAACACAGCCTGAGCTCCGTTCACTTCCTGCTGGCCCTGCCCCTAGGAATGTAGGCAGAGAGAGCACTGCCCGGGCGGGCATCCATGGTTACTGAGTGAGGTGGTCAGCTGGGGGAGAGGGGGTGGACGGTGTCTGACCCTGGACTGGAAGGCAGGTGCACTTAGGTGTCGGATGGGGCTCCTGCCCTGACGGCATCTCCTGTGCTGGTGGTGGGACACCTTGACACACCCCAAAGGAGGCGCCCACGAACCCCAAGTTGCGAACGTGGGGGTGCTGGAGAGCTGCACAGCAGTGGTGCCTGCTGAGGGGAGCACAGGAGGAGGGGATGAGGAGCTGACAAAGGAGGCCCAGGGCAGCAGGGTGGTGTGCCCAGGTGGGAGCAGCAAGTGCCCCAGGCCCAGACGCCGGCACACGACAGACTCTCAACACAACTGCTGAAAGAAGCATTGAGACTGGGCGGGGCATGGTGGCTCCTACCTGTTACCGCAGCACGTTGGGAGGCCAAGGCGGGCAGATCACTTGAGATCAGAAGTTTGAGACCAGCCTGGCCAACATGGCAAAATCTCATCTCTACTAAAAAAAAAAATACAAAAATTAGCCGGGGGTGGTGTCTCATACCTGTAATCCCAGCTACTCAAAGGGCTGAGGCAGGAGAATTGCTTGAAGCAGGGAGGCAGAGGTTGCAGTGAGCTGAATTGCACCATTGCACTCCAGCCTGGGCGACAGAGCAAGACTCTGTCTCAGAAAAAAGGGAAGCATTGAGGCATTGAGACTGGAAGATAAGTCAGTGTCAAGATGCCAGGGGCCTGATGTGTTAGGTGGGGTGGTCCAGATGTCTTAGGGAGCTGGGGTTAGTTTTAGAGCAGAGGGTGGGGTGTGACCAGAATTGTCCTTATGCAAAATGAGCCTGTCGGCTAGATGAGTACTTGACGGGGCGAGGAGAGGGCGTGCACGTTAGCTGGGCTGCTGGCAGGGCAAGGCCATGGGGTGCACAGGGTTCCGATTGGGGGTGTTCATATATACCTTGTTGTGTTCCTCACAGGGAGGCATTTACGATTCCCCTGATTCCTCTTGGACTGAAGGAAACAAAAGACATCGACTTTTCAGTCATCCTCAAGGTAAATCTCAAAGCACCCAATTCAGTGTTTAAAATGGAAATAGGCCATTTGTGGTGGTACATGCCTGTAGTCCCAGTTACTTGGGAGGCTGAGGCGAGAGGATTGCTTGAGCCCAGGAGTTGGAGGCTGGGGTGAGTTGTGATCATGCCACTGTACTCCAGCCTGGGCAACAGAGTGAAACCCTGTCTTAAAAAAAAAAAAAAAAAAAAAAAAAGAAAGAGAAAAATGGAGATAGAGAAAATATGTATCCCTTGCAATGAATGGCCTTCAGCTTAACAGGTAGAATCAGTTGATACCTACAGAGTGAGCCTGAGCCCCTTTCTGAGCCAACTACATGGATAATTGTATATCTATTTCTTCCATATTTTTGTTGTTGCCTTTGACGTCTTCTGAAGCTCCTCCTGAGTCTTGGGCAAGGCAGGTTGGAATCCCAGACTGGCCTTCTCCGGGAGGCCAAGTCAGAGAGGATCCGTCATGGATATGCTTTGAAATTTAAAACTTATATCCTCTTTTATTGATAGTATCTTTTTTTTTCTTTTCTTTTTTTTTTTTTTTTTTTGAGACGGAGTTTCACTCTTGTTACCCAGGCTGGAGTGCAATGGCGTGATCTTGGCTCACCGCAACCTCCGCCTCCTGGGTTCAGGCAATTCTCCTGCCTCAACCTCCTGAGTAGCTGGGATTACAGGCACGCGCCACCATGCCCAGCTAATTTTTTGTATTTTTAGTAGAGACGGGGTTTCACCATGTTGACCGGGATGGTGGTCTTGATCTCTCGACCTCGTGATCCACCCGCCTCGGCCTCCCAAAGTGCTGGGATTACAGGCTTGAGCCACCGTGCCTGGCCTTTTTTTTTTCTTAAATCGTGTAACCCATTTAGCTCATGTTTTTGGAAGAATAGCTAGAGTTTTTTCTCTGACATTTTATTATGAAAATTTCCAAACTTCTCAAAAAATGTTAAGAATTTTATAGCAAACCCCTGTGTACTCACTATGTAGATTCTTCCGAGAACGTACTGCTGTTATTGCTTCCTCACATATCTGTCCATCTATGCATTCTTGTGTCTGTTAGGTTGGTTCAAAGGTAATTGTGGTTTTTGCCGTTGAAAGTAATGGCTAGAGACCAGGCACGGTGTCTCATGCCTGCAATCCCAGTACTTTGGGAAGCTGAGGCAGGCGGCTCACTTGAGCTCAGGAGTTTGAGACTAGCCTGGCCAACATGGTAAAAACCCTGTCTCTACCAAACATATAGAAGTTAGCCAGGCGTGATGGTGCATACCTGTAATCCCAGTTACTTGGGAGGCTGAGGCAGGTGCATCATTCGAACCTAGGAGATGGAGGTGGAGGCTGCAGGGAGCCGAGATTGCACCACTGCCCTCTTGCCTGGGCGACAGAGTAAGATCCCGTCTCAAAAAGAAAAAAAAAATTAGCTGGGCATGGTGGCATACACCTGTAATCTCAGTTACTCAGGAGGCTGAGGCATGAGAGAATCACATGAACCCAGTAGGTAGAGGATGCACTGAGCTGAGATTGTGCCACTACACTCCAGCCTGGGCAACAGGCTGAAAAGAGTGAAACTGTGTCTCAAAAACAAAAAAATAAAATAAAAACTAAAAAAACAAAAAGAAAAAAAAAGTAATGACTAATATCAGTCTGTCTTGTTTTTGTGATGCAATTTTAAAGGAAATCAAAGATGTCACTTCACTCCCCTTAAATATTTGAATAACCAGAGTCTTTGCTTGTGTGTCCCCCTGCCACACTCCTGGGTATCTGGAGTCCCCTGTTCGGCAGATCCTCAGAGGCCCACCTGTGCCTGGCCCTGTGCTGAGTGCCAGAGGTGTCATAAGCCCTGCCTGCGGGCCCATGGGTCATTCAGGTGGGAAGTGGGATATGTGCTCCAGTGGAGCACCCAGGAAAGACCATGCCTCCAGGCTGGGCCAGGAGGCCATCCTGTGCCTAGAATACCTTCCTCTGCCTTCTCTCCTCAACTCCATCAGTTCAAATTTTTAGCCAGTTGCCTCCAGCTTCCATCAAGGAGGGGAAAGGGGATGAGGTGCAAGGAGACCCAACTTTGTGCCACACAGCCCAGGTATCAGTTATAGGAATTAATCATAGCATGGCGAAAATTGCTTCAAAGAAATATTTTACGTTCTTTTTTTTTCTTTCTTTCTTCTTTTGAGACAAGCTCAGACTCTGTCGCCGAGGCTGGCGTGCAGTGGCATGATCTCAGCTCACTGCAACCTCTGCCTCCTGGGCTCAGGTGATCCTCCCACTTCAGCCTCCTAGTTGCTGGGATTACAAGCATATGCTACCATGCCTGGATAATTTTTGTATTTTTCTTTCTTTTCTCTTCTTCTTTTTTTTTTTTTTTTTGAGAGTTTTGCTCTTGTTGCCCATGTTAGAGTGCAATGGTGCGATCTCGGCTTACCACAACCTCCTCCTCAAACAATTCTTCTACCTCAGCCTCCTGAGTAGCTGGAATTACAGGCATGCACCACCACACCCAGATAATTTTGTATTTTTAGTAGAGATGGGCTTTATCCATGTTGGTCAGGCTGGTCTCAAACTCCTGACCTCAGGTGATCCGCCCGCCTTGGCCTCGCAAAGTGCTGGGATTACAGGTGTGAGCTACCTGACCAATTTTTGTATTTTTCATAGAGACAGAGTTTCCCACGGTTGCCCAGTCTTGAACTCCTGGGTTCAAGCAATTCTCCCGCCTTGACCTCCTCAAGTGCTGGAATTACAGGCATGAGCCACTGTGGGAATACTGTGCCCGGCTTATTTTAATTTCCATGATAATCCTGTTAGTTGGTTCGTCTTAGACTATTAGTTTAGAAAAGAAAACATGACATTTTGACTACTACTTTTTTTTTTTTCTGAGATGGAATTTCCACTCCTGTTGTCCAGACTGGAGTGCAATGATGTGATCTCGGCTCACTGCAGCCTCTGCCTCCTGGGTTCAAGTGATTCTCCTGCTTCAGCCTCCTGAGTGGCTGGGATTACAGGTGTGTGCCACCACACCCAGCTAATTTTTATTAGTAGAGATGGGTTTCACCATGTTGGCCAGGCTGGTCTTGAACTCCTGACCTCAGGTGATCCACCCGCCTCAGCCTCCCAAAGTGCTGGAATTACAGGCGTGAGCCACTGCATCCGGCCAAGAATGCCAGCATTTTAAAGGAAGAGCCTCTTGGAGAGACTTAGGAATTTTATAGGCATCTTTAAAAATTCAACTAGGTAATGTGGTGAATTCCACATTAAAACAAATGAAAATCATCACATGTTGTGGACATGGCCAACTGCTATTCGTTGCAGGCTTCCAACCATGTCAGTTTGGCCTAAAAGAGACTCTACAAAGGTCAATCATATGAAAATGAGAATATTTGAGGGACTTTCTATTTTATTTTCTTCCTTCCACATTTGAGATAAATACAGATAAGTACTGCAGGAGTGGTTCAGCAGACTGCATTAGGGCAGGTGAATTTCAAATCTGACCTGTGTGTCTGCGTGATATTTTATAATTAGTTAAGCTTCACAGTGTGATTTTGTTTTATTTTATTTATTTAGAGAGGGAGTCTCACTCTGTCATCCAGGCTGGAGTGCAGTGGCGCAATCTTGGCTCACTGCAACCTCCACCTCCTGGGTTCAAGCAATTCTCCTGCTTCAGCCTCCCAAGTAGCTGGGATTACAGGTACCCACCACCATGCCTGGCTAATTTTTGTATTTTTAGTAGAGACGAGGTTTCACCCTGTTGGCCAGGCTGGTCTCAAACTCCTGACCTCAAGGGATCCACCTGCCTCGGCCTCCCAAAGCGTAGGGATTACAGGTGTGAGCCACCATGCCCGGCCGCTTTTGTTTTATTGTAAAGAAATAGGGCCAAGGCCGGGCGCGGTGGCTCAGGCCTGTAATCCCAGCACTTTGGGAGGCCGAGGCGGGTGGATCACGAGGTCAAGAGATCGAGACCATCCTGGTCAACATGGTGAAACCCTGTCTCTACTAAAAAAAAAATACAAAAAATTAGCTGGGCATGGTGGCGCGTGCCTGTAATTCCAGCGACTCAGGAGGCTGGGGCAGGAGAATTGCCTGAACCCAGGAGGCGGAGGTTGCGGTGAGCCGAGATCGCGCCATTGCACTCCAGCCTGGGTAACAAGAGGGAAACTCCGTCTCAAAAAAAAAAAAAAAAAAAAAAAA